>NW_019384353.1:350546-377075 GCF_000671375.1 Centruroides sculpturatus | reverse complement strand
GTTTTTTTTTTTTTTTGCTGGATATTTGTTTTATATGTAGTGGTTATTTCTACAACAATTTTATTATGTACTACAGTTCTCTACTTGTTTGGAGATGAAATTTGAAAAAATTCCACTAATGCCTGTACTTTGAGCTTTCAAGTCCATACCAGTATGGTTTCAGTGAAAACAAACTATGCATGTGTATACATCCAAATGCTGTTCTAGTATTAAAACTAAAACTGAGGAACTTGACTATGACAACATTAATCTATATTCAGGGTATTGAAACAAGGGTACCAATGGTTTTGGAACCAGCAAGAATGCACTGGCAAGCTCAGAAATACTAACTTGTAAGTGTAAGTGGAATGTATTGAAACTTCATCTCCCAAACAAGAAGATACATTTTACAATACAGTTAAATGCATTAAATTTTACACAATGTAAAGATGTGGATATGTTCCATTAGAACATGGAAACTATTTTGTGTTCTATTTAGAATCTTCTCTCTGAAGATGTTGAATATACTTTGTCAAAAATACTAGTATTTAGTTTTAAATAAATAATATTTTCCAAGTTTAACACTGAAAGACACACTCATTTGTTTGTACTAGTGTATAATTTGGTGTTAAGTGCATATAAAAAATTTACACTTTTTTAAATTTCACTTATCAATTATGTAATTAATAGAGTAGAATTTCATTAATGCATTTATGGTACTAGAGCAGTGTTAGATTACAAGATATTTTTGTATTTTTGCAAAATTTGATAATTAATATGCAGTTGCAGATATTGCTGTATACAGTGGTGCATTGACTTATGAGTTTAATTCATTCCGTGACAGAACTCATAATTCAAATTACTCGTATGTCAAATCAATTTTTCCCATTGAAATGCTATTAATCTGTTCCTGACCCCTAAACACTGCAATTTTTTGTTAATGTTTTAAAATAAGAAAAATATACTTATAAATAATGAATATTGTATAAAAACACAATAGAATGTACTGCAATAAACTGGTTTTGTGGATGTTGCTGTGTACATAAAGAAAAAAAAAGATGGAAAATAAGAGATGAGAGCCACACACATAGGAGTGAACTTATGCCTACATCACTCAATTACATGATTTTCTATAATCTAGCATGTCAGACATTGGAAGAGTAACAAAAATGATAAAATTATGGCAGTTTCCATCTTCTTTTAATTAATCTATGGTTTGCTTTGCCAACTAGTGGTGGAGCATCTGAAGATGGCTCATAACCCAAATTTTAGCTCTCAACCCAGAGCAAAAAATCGGCCGAGAGACGGTTCTTATCTCGAAAAAGTCATAAGTTGGGACACTGTTAAGTCAAGGTACCACTGTACTTTGTATCAGCACATGCTACTGTATTCTTCAGATTTTCTTACATGTGCTGTTTATTGGTCTAAAAATGATACAGTACATGATTATACTGTGTTAAGGTTGATTGAAAAACCTGCATAAAATAATTGATATTGGTGGCTAGTAATGCTGCAACTTTGGTTTGGAGAGAAGTTGTATTTCTTAGAAGACCAGATCAACCTTTGATTCTGCTTACTGACTGTTGACTAAATGATGGCTGAAAAACAACTTCCAAGTAACTCATGTTGCTATAGTGGAAACCTCCTTTTATAGACACTACCAAACAGATACTGAGAATCAAACTCTTGTTGAAACCTGCAAACATCAGATGATTCTTTCAAGTCCAGTCCTGAAAGATGTTTGCACCAACTTATTTGGCAGTTGTGGCGTAAACATATATTAGGCATAGGAAAGCCCTGCAAAAGCTTTCAACTCAACGTAAATAAGATGCTATAACAAAATGAGTAGTTTTCTTAATTGTATTGCTCTAGATCCCATATTTGACCATATACCTATAAAATTAATAATAGACTTTAATGCACTTTAATAATTTCATACACAATAGCTAAGCAAATACTTTTAACATCAACCATGAAATTCAAACATGGAATTAATCTTCCAATATAGGCTGTACACCTTCCCTTCACTTCAATTTCTGCCTAGGACTGTTTTTAATCCACCATATGTACAAACAAATTTCGATTCATGGAAAACTAGCATGTAGAATTATCATCAGATCATTTGCTACTTTTCCTAGTGCTAGATTACTGGACATTTTGGATTATCAGGTGCCAAATTAACGATCCTTTATCATCTGTAAAAGTTCGTCCGATGGAGAATTATTTTTAATAAAATAAAAGACAAAACTGTCCAAAAAGGATCACCATTTATTACTTGTGTTCCAAGACTAAAACATTTTCGGCGACTGACCTTCCTTTTTAGGCTACTTTTTTGATCCTTTATCATATAATTATTTATTTATATAGTAATAAAAATTGATCACAAATTAATTTTAACAATGCCATGTTACAATTTTTAATCACCTTTTACAGACAGTTCTCTACTTTTGTAATTAATTGGTTCCTGAAATGTGTATGAAAGTAGAGCAATGTAAAAAAAACACCAAAAATGGTTTACAAAATATTTATTTTTTTATTGATTAGTATGTGGTGTTTTCTTTATAAATTTATCAAAAGATTATTAAGAAAGAGAGTAGTACAATTCAATTAGGAGTTCTATAACAAGCTGTCTTTTTCTATTGCCCTTCATACATGAGATGTACTCTCTCCATTGGGATCACATTCTTCTATGATGGTAAAAAATTTGTCAAGATGCACGAAGGCTTCATTCATTTTATTGATTTTCAAAGTCTTAACAATGAGTTCGTTATCAGGTTCTTCTTCATTTTGTATTTCATTCATCTCTTGTAGTCTAATCAAGTCTTCATTTAACAGGTTCTGAGTGAGATTGCATTAACTCATCAATATCTTCATTGTTGACAGCTAAATTCATTTTTAAAGTGTTTGTAATTCTTTCCAGTATTGAGAAGGTAATTTTAATAAGTTTAATTCATTTATTATATCGACTATTTCAGTGATTGAACCTGTGACACTGAAAATGGATGTGATTACTCTCCAACATTACACTGATGGACGTGTAATGTTGGAGAGGTGGGGAGGGATTAGTGACTAATAGTTCATGAGAAGGGGAGAGTCATTACACGAAAGTATGCATGTTTTCCCATATGTGAGGCCCTGGTCTGGGATGAAAAGCATTCTTTTAATCAAAAATCCAAACAAAAACAAATCTTGATCTTTGAAATTAATTAAAATTAAAGGGAACTAAATTATAAAGGAAAAGGAAAAAAAATAAAATTAGTTTAATATTAAAACCACACAAAAAAGGGGATAAAAATTAGTAAATTAAAGTTTTTTTAGACAAGACGAACAAAAAAAGGAAATGGCAGTTAAGGTACAAGGTTCATTCAACACTGAACAAAAGACAGTGTCGACTGTATTTGTAAACAGTCGTCTTTCTCGGGAACCAATTTGATCCAATTTCACCTGGTAACAGAAAAAGACCAAGCTGGGACAGAGAAAGGGGATTAATAACCAATAAAGTAATAATTTGTGAGACAAAAAGATATTTAAGCCCAGGCCACAAGGACACTCAATTCTTTGCCGTGGTGTCCCACGAGGCTATGTCCCTTGCTGGGGTGCTTCCCGCAAAGTTCCATCTTCATCCTTTGCCGACATATCCTCCAAAAGTTATAGACCTTCATTGAGAGAAACTTTGGACATTCTGATCTGCATTCACCAGACATAGTTTCCTGTTTGAGAACTGGACTTGAATTGCAACATCTGGTCAGCGATAGGAAACCACCCTCATCACTGGACTTTCCTCTTCTTCTTTGAAGACTACACACCAAAGTATACAAGGACTTCAATCCTTTGTGACTATAGAACTATTTGTAAGTTAATTGTCTAATGAATGGGTTATGTTGTTCATAAATGAGGCATCAATCTCTGACTCAACCGCTCCCACATGTTGTTGACTGTTACTGCTCGGCAGTCCAGAGGCAATGGAGATGATAACAAAATCACTTATAATCATTATTTTTCATTTTGAAATCTCCCCTCTCAGCCCCCTTACACATATATATTGATAAAAATTGAAAGTACAAAATAGCGAATTGTACAAAAATAGAGGATCGCCTGTAATTTAAAATTATATGACTTCTGGTCCAGACTGGAAGTTCGTATATAGTAAATCGGGGTGTCCAGCCTTTAAGCTTTCCATATCTGGTCTAATTTTAGTGGTGTCTTGCCTGTACATAATACTTCTGATAACAATTGAGTCATACCAGTCAATGACCATATCTGATCTTGATTTTCATCTACTTAACTCTGTTCTTAAGACTAATGAAGGATAGACAAATAGATGGACAATAATAATTTTGGGCTGCAATTTTCAAATTACAGCCCAAAAATAGTGCTTAAATTTTATTTGTATTTTATTTTTTATGGTAGACGTTGTTTTAAAAATGCTGTTGAATATTATTACAATATTATTTAATTTAAATTATAAATTTTCAGTATATAGAAATATTTTTATATTAATTACTATCATTTTAGCTTTATTTCCTAAATTCAATTTAATGAATATTTTAATGCATTCTTTAGAGATCCAGATATTAAAAGGACAATTTGTAAGAAATGTTACATCATATTATACCCAGGAATAACCTCTACTTTTAGATTAAAAAGTAAGTTCACTTCATTGAAAGTTGATATATTTTTTAAATACATGTGTCCAAAACTTTAGATGTCATTTGTACACAAATTTGTACAAATGCAGCAAGAACTGTATTACTTGACATCTAACACAGAGTAATATACAATAACTTATAGGACTTTGCAAATTAAAGCAATAAAAGCAAATTATTGGTGAAAAGATACATACATCAGTTGTACGTAGGTAGAGAATATATGGAAAGTGCTTATCAGTGGATGTACCATGAAGAGAGACCTGTTGGTGTGGAAGCAGGCTCTGTTTGAACATCTATATAAATTGTTACTGACTGGCTTGGTGACTTTTTTCTTATGCTCAGCCTTAAGTTTTTGACACAAACGGCACTTTCAGTATCACTCTAGAAAATTATTAAAATGATTAATCATAGAAACATCGCAAAAGTAAGAATTAATGACTTTCTTCTTTATGTTGATAGTGTAGAGAACTAATGTCCAATTATTATATAAGTGGTGAAATATATTTAATATATTGAAAAATTAATGTGCCTTTTGAAAATAATTCATATGATAATTCAGCTATTATTGTTTGCTTAGCTAAAACATTTTCTATTGTTTCATTTTGTTAGCTAAATAATTGGATCATAATTACCAAAGATAGAACTTTTAAGGAACATAGTCCTCAGTTAATCTGGTAGGTATGATAAGCAAACTGTCCACACAAGCAAACAGTATTTAGTAATGATCTTCTCTGGAACTATTCATAGTATGAAAATTGTTCATTATGAACTGTATTAAAGCAAAAATATGTTAACTGAAACTGCATTAGCGAATATAAAATATGTATATAACATATGCCTGTATTAATTATATGGATACAGTGAATGTGAATTTTTGGCTGAATATCGAATAATAATTTGGATGTTATTAGTACTGAATACCAAATATAAATTCTGTTTCAGGCAGTTTCATATAAATTAGCTGATATTCAGCTAATTTCAGGCAGTTTCATATAAATTAGCTGATATTCAGCTAATTTATATGAAACTGCCTGAAACAGAATACTTATAGTCTAAGCCTTATACCCCGTTCGCACCAAGCATTTCGATCTAGAATGTGACTAAGGTCGGAGACTGTTCTGTGGTGCAAACACTCTTGACCGTTTCAATCTTGACTGAAACGAGGTTCAATCACGATCGACTGGAGAGAGTTCTCGAAACTAGATCCAGTTATAAGAGAGATCCCACAATCCCACGCGCACAAGAAAATACAAGATGGCTGCGGAACATGTGTCAAGCTATCGACAGAGAAATAAAAAAGACACCTGGAGAGACGATGACATCTATCTATTATTATATGTATGGCAAGAAAAAGTATTTATTTCTAACCAAAACTTCCATTTTGTTTGTTGGTGTTTGTGACTTACCGTGTAGTTACGTCAGTTTTATGATCGCGTGTAATAGCCAGGTTCTTCTCGAGCGGACTGCCTGTGCTAACAGCACGACATTCGACTAGCGACAGTCACAATCCAGATTGTAGGTAAATCGAGATCGAAGTGAGTCGTGGATTGTGTGCGAACGTAGTATTAGAATAAGGTGGAGGGCAGTGTCTTCTATTCAATAAATAAAGATTATGTAATAATTTTTTAAAATAAAATTGTATTATGTAATGAAAATTACATAATACAGTTTTAAAGTAAAAAAACTAAATATTGCCATTGAGGTCAATTTGGTTTTTGGCAGCCTTGTTAAGTACTGTATTTAGTGAATATATGGTATGTTCGGTGAAACTGGAAGTACAGTGAAACCTCTATATTCATCATTAATCTGTTCCTAAGGATCTAATAAATATGGAAAATGACGAATATAGAAACATTTCTTCTCATAATAAATAATTTATATTGAATTAATCCGTTCTCATCCTAAAAGATACAAGAATAAAAATTTTGCTGTTTGTAAAACTTTATCTCTATTGTACTAAATAAATACAGTATAGTGGTAGAAGCAGAAGAAGAGTAAGGTTATTATTGTTTAGAAGACATACCATCAATTAAAACATTAGGTAATTCCAATTATGATCTCGGCATATTAAATTCTTTGGCTAAGTTGGAAACACTAGAGAGGTTTGGGCCAAAGTTTTCATCTCTAAAACATGAACATTGAATGTTGAATATCAACATCTTGTAAGCCTAGAAGTTTGATAATGGCATTTGGAATGTCGAGCATTATTCCAATGATGTTCCAAACGCCATTATCAAATTTCTAGGCTTTCAAGATGGCAGTGCTCAACGTTCACGTTTTAGAGATAAAAACTTCGGCTGCAACCTCTCTACTTGGTTCATTTTCAGACTTAGCAAAAATCTTTTTTTATCTGTATTGTTCTAACAGCTTTCCTTTACTGCTGTTTTTCTTCATTGCACTTTGTTGGAGCCACTAGAACTTCAGTTTTTGAAAATAGAGTGAAAAATCAAGAACACACAACAACTGCACAAAGCAGACTGATTAACTACAACTAGCTGACAGTGTTGCTAACTCAAAATTTAAATTTATAGCTAGACATTTTAATAAAAATATTCAAATCATATTGTTTCCATTAAAATTGTTTGATTTTTTTTCTTTTATATATAAAAATAGCTAGCCATTATAATTTAGATAATTTGCATAGTTTTGTTCATAAATCCACGAAATCTAGCAAAAACTTAGCTAACTTGGCAACACTAAAGCTAACACGGCTAACTGATGAACATGTGATTGCAGTGCTACTGCTGAATGATGACGAATACAGAAAATACTGATGAATATGGGAGGAAAGAAGTGATCAAAATGTGACAAATATCGAATATAAAGATTCCTCTGTACTGTATATTCATATAGAGGAAAAAAAATTTGGTTTAGTTTTTGATGATGATTTATATTTTTTGGTTTATTTTCAATGACTTTAAATTATATGATTCATTAATTACTAAANGAAAATATTCAGGATCGCCCATGCAGGTCAATGAGGTCAACATGAATATTTTTGGGAACAATGTAGGACAGGTTAAAAAAATTATTGCTAACAGTTTTCCTTTTTTTGCTCTTTTTCTGCAATGCATTTTGTTGGAGCCATTGGAACTTGATTTTTGAAAATAATCAACACGAGAAACCAAGAACACACACGACCGCACAAAGCAGACTGATTAACTACAGCTAGCTGACATAGTTGCCAACTCAAAATTCAAATTTTTAGCTAGACTTTTCATTAAAAATATTCAAATCATATTGTTTCCATTAAAATAGTTTGATTTTTTTATATCTAAATATCATTATAAAAAGAGCTAGGCCATTATAATTTAGGTAATTTGCATAGCTAGATTGTTCATAAAGTCACTAAATCTAGCAAAAAATTAGCTAAATTGGCAACACAAGCTAACGGGGCTAGCTGATTGGTACAGGCATACGATTGTAGTGCCACTGTCAGTGTTGGGAATGACAACAAATATGGGAGGAAGTCATCAAAATGCAACAAATATTAATATATATATATATAGATTCCACTGTATTTGGCAACCAAAAAGCCTATGAATGCAGAAGCATTACTGTTCATTACAACATATTTATCATTCTTGAATTGTGATTATTAATTAATACATAATCTTGAGAAATCATTGCTTAAGTTATTTATCGCTTTCAAAAACAAATATCTGAGTTTTCAATATTATTATCATTTTAGTTGAGAGAGAGAGAGAGAAAAAAGAAAAAATGAGATTATTTGGCTGAATATCGAATACATATATTTAGTATTTGGCCAAATACCAAATAATACAAAATATTCGGTCCAACACTAATTAATTACTACTTGATTTACTATTTTGTTTTATCTTTTATTGATAAAATGGTTTTATTTTTCAGGTAAAAGGTCAAAACACAGCATTATCAAATGCTTAACTTGTGGAACCATAAAAAGATTTCTAAATAAAGCAGATTATGAACTTTGGTACAACAGACCAGAAGCACAAGTATCTGTTGAATATTTGGGAAACCATATTGAGAAATAAAATGTATTAATTTAATTTGTAGTTGTATCAGAAGATTGAAAAATAAAAACCTTTATAATGGAATTGTTAGCTTCATTCTAGTAATCTGCAAGTAGCAAACTTTTTATATATAAACCAGTTTATATACAGAAAACCCAACTTTTTGACCACTTATGAAATTTTCCTGCAAAACACATTAAAACTTAAGTAAAATAAAAATCTCCAATCTTGGTCACTTGAGTGAGATGGCCACCAATATAGTGTCTTAAAATGACATTTATTGCCATTTATGTGGCCATCAAAATAGGAAAAAACCCCACATTCCTAAACCAATGTATTGTTTAAAGTGCTTTAAATGGAATTGAGCTTTGCTACTATAGTTTTGGAACAGTTTGCTGAGATCCCACCAACAGATGACATTCAAATGAAGTAAATTTAATTTGTTGAGTCTAAATGAAGATTTATCTCAAAAATTTAATAAGAAAGACAATTCTATATTTGTTTGATAATTTTGTAAAAATACAATTTAACAAACTATTATTTATTGTGATATCATCACAATACCAGGCTGCAATTTTTCATCACAGCTCTCAAATTTAATAGTATCTTGCTCCTGTAAATCATACTTTTCTTTTTAACAATAGAGTAATGCTGGTCATTTATCTAACTCTGTTCAGCAGAAATTGTTGAATTGAAATAACATGACTTCTGGTCCAAACCAGAAATTTGCATATAGTTAATTGGAGCCTCCTGCCATTAAGCCACTTTCCATATCTGGTCTTGACTTTTATCTATCTATCTAACTCCATTCTTGAGATTAAGGAAGAATGGACAGACAGCAGATGCCAATGGGAATTTATAGGTCTGCAAGTTTTGAAAAGTAATCCGATCAATGATGATCAGTCAGTCACTTGCAATTCTCAACCTGATGTAAAAACTGGTTTAATTAACACTTTTTTTGACACTTAGATACTTCTGCATATTTAGTGATTTCCATTTAATAATTTTTTCTGCTTTCTTCTGTTAAAATACAAAATTTAAATAAAACCTTGTTACCATTTCATAAACATATTCCATCTAGAGACCTGCTTAGGTACTGTACTGTATTTAAATGAAACCTCACCATTTGCATTCATTTTACACTACCATGTATTACATTATTCTGTAATACAGGTAACCCTCATATAACATGGTAGTTACGTTCCAAAAAATTGCCGTGTTATGCGAATCCGTGTTATACGAAGCAAAGAACTAGTACGAAAAGTAGGGTTAGGTTCCAAAAATTAAAAACATGCTATTATATTTTCATAATTAAGGTAAATATCTTTATTAAAATTTTCTTAAGTGATACATATTAATATAAATTAAACAATGTTTTCTTTGTCATCACTAAAAGCACTATTAACCGAGAGCGTTTTTTTTTGGCAAGTTATCCTTATCCTCTTAGCATTTTTCTGCATTATCTTCAGATCCATACTTTTCCTTTTGCAAAAAGTATGTGATTTTAGATTGCTTGTTTCTAGTTAAAAGATCTTTATAAATGTCCTTATATGGTGCTAAGCACTTATGAAGAATAAAGCAAGTATGGAATATGGGAAAAATATCTGGCAACATCAGAAGAAGAAGCATCACGATCTGGCAACATTGAAATAAATTTCGAGAAGGATCATATGTATGGACAGAAGGCGAGAAAAGAAAATTTACATGCTTAAGTACTAATAGTTCACGAAAATAATAATTTTCGTGAACTATTAGTACTTAAGTATGTAAATATTTATTACATTTCATGTTGCACGAGGGTTTTACCCAATTCTCGAACCGTGTCAGAGTGAATCCGTGCTATAACAGTACCGTGTTATACGGAGGTGGTACCAATTCTCGAACTGTGTTAGAGTGAATCCGTGCTATAGAAATGCCGTGTTATACGGGGGTTACCTGTATATATTTCAAACTTACATACTAAATATGTACAGTATTATGTGAAATTAATTACAGTTCTGTAAGTAAAGAGTACTGTATAGATCTTGGTATCATGGTGAATTAAAGTAATTCATTTTGTTAAAATCTATGAGTGCTTGTGTGTTTCTTAACCTTTCAACAGTGGACTAGTCAGGTATGGTTCTACACCCAGTAGTAGAGAATAAACTTGGGAAATTTTTAAAGTATTTTTCCGTGCATTTTTTCTCACTACTGTTTCAGAAAAAGATTTTGTAAACAGTTATGTCTAGTAAAGAAAAGTCTGTTTTTATTGTTACATAATTCATTTTTTAGGTGAATTTTTTTCATGGTAGTTTGTGGCAATACCCCCAAAAGAATTTGATATATCCGTCCTTCACCACTGCACGATCGCCCTGGACGGATATATCCATCCTTCACTGCTGAGTGGTTAATAAAGTTTTTAAACGAAGCAAATAGCTGGAAATAAAAAAATCTTTTGTAACTTTTAAATGGTTGATTGCAAATTAATTTTTTTTTATTACCAATCTGAATCAATTGGTATTAAAAAAATTAACTTGTGATCAGCGTGTCAAATTACATCTAGATATGTCTATGCCTATTGGTTAATGTTAAGTTTAAGACTTTTTTGTCAATCTTTTCATAACACAAGTGACCACACTACTTATGTAGATAAAAATTTTAAACCCTGAAGATGTCTATATAAAAGGTTTTACTGTATTTAAACTGAAGTGTCTTCAAGATATGATTCTGGAGATACTTTACTTTGATGTTTATGTAATTGGAAAAATGTAATATATATCGATAGAGTATGATTCTATTAATTTAAAATGAATTTTTTAACATATTTTTTGAAGTATTTTTGTATACTTCAAAAAGGTGGAAAATTAAAATTGATTCAGCATTTTTTTGGAATTAGCACAGAACTTGTATATAGCTGTTTTTAACTGTGTTTCATGCAAGTTTGAAACGCCTGACTTGATTGCTGTGCAAGCTACACATGTAAATTAAAAAATTGTATCATCTTATAATATTGCTAAAATTTGAATTATAAGTAAGTGTATGTGGATAAATACACCATGATCTATAAGCATATCACCTCTCATCCATAATGTTTATGCAAAACTATATTTTTATAGTATAAAATATTCAGAAAAATTGAGACAACACACAAATGCTCAACAAGAGATATATTTTATAGGAATATACTGTATGTACAAACAATTTAATATACAGAATAAATTAAAAATTATATGCTCCTGTATATAAAAAATAGAAATTTATCTATTAGAAAACATTATTCAGTTTCAATAGAGCATAACATTTTTTTATTTTATTGAAGGTAAATTGAATTGTGTACTGGAGAATTATTCAGTTTTATATTCTGATGTAAAATAAAATTTAGATATAAATCATTGTTTCCTTGTCATTAGGTCAAGATAAGGATGGTGAAATGCATTTCTGAGTAACAATATATCTTTCCACAAAGCAAATTTATAAACTAAAAAAAATATGGATATTACTGAATTTTTGAAGATATTTTCAAGAATGGATAATACAAGATTAATTTTTAATATACAGTAAATTTCAGCTGAAAAGAAAATAATCAATGCCTTCTGTTAAATTAAGACTTGAAAGGTTTTCTTCAAAGTTTCCTCCTGTTAGATCCTAATTTAAAATAATATATTATTTACATGAAATATATATATTTAAGAAGCTAATAAATTGTATGATTTATTGACAAACAAACTGGTTAACAAAATAAATTCAATCTTTAATAACCAGAAAAATTTACAGTATAAATGAACTATTTAAGTTGGCTTTTAGTAATTGTTATTAGATTTAATTATAAGGAGTTTTAACATGTTCTAGAACACTTGAGAAAACTAAACATGCATTTACAACAAATTCTTAACTAACAAGTAAGATTGAAATGAGTATTACATATAACGTTATATGTAAGAAAAATAACATACAGCCAGTCTAAAATCTTACTACTGGTATGATCAAAACTGGTAAATTTAACTTATTATTTTGGGTTTAAACAATTGATCACACTAATTGATAGCAAAATTGGGCATAAACACACTATATTACAAAAGCACAAATAAATTTACCAGTTTAAACTATTGTGGATTCATGCCATTACTACCAAAAAAAGAAAAGGAACTATCCAAACCAAAAGCCGTACGTTATCTGGCTAGAAACAGCTATAATACTGATAATTTAATAGACAATTTGGCATTAGAGTTAGGCATTAGGTGCCATCTCTTGATAAATTTAATAATTATAAATTAATTAAATAATTTTAAATAATAATTTAGAATTACTGGAAGAAAAGAATTGGACTGAAGCAGGACTCAAACCCGCAACTCCTGCTTACCATGCAGATGCGTTGCCAATTATGCTATCTGGACCTTCGGTGCGATCTCTTCCAGCATATATAAGCTAATGATATAACTATCAACAGTTATTACAATGCCAGCTGGACGCATTCAACGCCCACAACGTGCAACTCAACCGGCCATCGCAAACCCCAGCATGGTGTATATAATAACCATTGAATGCGTCCCCAGCCAGCATTGTAATAACTGTCGATGGTTATATCGTTAGCATATATATATGCTGGAAGAGGAGATCTGACCGAAGGTCCAGGTAGCATAATTGGCAATGCATCTGCACAGTAAGCAGGAGTTGCGGGTTTGAGTCCCACTTTGGGCCGATTCTTTTCTTCCAGTAATTCTAAATTATTATTTAAAAGTATTTAATTAATTTATAATTATTAAATTTATCAAGAGATGGCACCTAACTCTAATGCCAAATTGTCTATTAAATTATTAGTATTATAGCCATTTCTAGCCCGGTAATATACAGCTTTGGTAGATGGATAGCTTTAATCATATCGGGTATGTAAAGATGTTTGATTAGGAAAAGGAACTTTCTGCAGAGATGCTCGAGTCCAGGATTATTATTCTAATATCAATTTTATAATAATTTTATTTATTATTAAACTCAATTAACTTTAACTAACATTAAAATAAATAAACCAATCAGCTTCTGCAATGATATTTATATGTAGTATTCTATAACTTGTATGTGATAATGAGAACTGTATCCCTTTATTGCCATTAAATTTTATGTTTGAGCTAATGACTAATCCAACTTTTATAGAATCCTAGTATAGAACTCACAAGAAGAGGGTCAGACATTTGAGTCTTCAATTCAAACAACTTGGTGAGCATATAGCCCTAAACACAATCAGCTCCTTGTCCAAATAATAGGACCCACTTTTCACGTGTTTCCGAAAAACGGGCCTTTGAAAATTGGGTGTTTAGCTTATAAGTCTGGAAGTTTCATGTCTTCTTCGAAAGGCAACAGCCAAGTGGATAAGATGCTAGGCAGTGGAGTTATGCAACGTATGTTCAAATTTTTGCAATTTTAGCTTTTTTCTATTTTTTTGGTAACATAATTATTTTATTATTCTATTGTATCATTATCATTACTATTATTATTTCTGAAATTTAAAGCTTATAAAACAAGAGATTACAAAATTGTGACAACAATTCCTGTTTAGCAAAAATGAAGTTTCTGTAGATTTAAACTCTTTTATGTTGCTAAGTAGAATTTTCATATCTTCATATTTATTTTTAGATATTTCTGTTCATGATTACATACCATGTCACCACAAATAAACTTCAGACATTACTATGTATGGATGAGAAAGACAAGTCTGATATTAAAATAGTGTAGTGTATTTGCAATGTTTTTCCTTTTAATTGTTAATTTCAGGGACAATTTCCTCATGTTCTCATGTTTGTTACACTTCAAATATAACAATACCACCATATCTGAAAATAAATATGAAGAAATGAAAATTTTATTTAATGACATAAAAGAGTTAAATCAAGAGATTTCTTTTTCACTAAACAAGAAATTACATCATGATTTTTAATCTCTTGTTTTATAAGCTTTAAATTTGAGGAATAATAGTAATAATGCTAATGATACAAAAGAATAATAAAATAATTATGTTACACACAAAAAAAACTAAAATTGCAAAGAGTTGAATCTACATTGTGTAGCTCCATTGACTAGCATCTGATATCCACTCAGCTTTCCAAAGAGAGACAAAACTTTCAAAGATATATAAACTAAACACTCAATTTTCAAAGGTCCGTTTTTCAGAAATGCTTGAGAAGTGGAAAGGAGCTGATTGAGTTTAGGGCTTCATGCTGACCAAGTTTTGTTCAAATTAGAGACCTGAACATATGACCCTCTCCTTCTCAGTCATAATTTGGAATTACATGTGTAATGTTAAAAAAAGAAATAAAAACCTTGGTTTGTTTTAAAAAATTAAATTTGAAGTAATATAGTTTATATAGGATTTGTATTATATAATTTCAATAATAACTTTATTATTAATTTAGATATAATCATACAGGTTATACTCAATGATGGCTGAGAATGCTTAAGATAATTGTTAATATATTTTATGATATATAATTTTAAAATAATATATATATTTTGAATAAATACATAGAATAATAATTTTATCCAAAGTATTATTTATTATTCAAGCACTTAAAATTATACTTACTAATTTTATGCAAATAATGAATGGTGGCTTTGCTTGAGTAAAATGAATGATAGGAATTTTAGGTTTGACTGAATCCTGTAATTTTAAAATATTAAATATCAGTAACATCTCAAATTATTGTAATATAAACGAAATTTTAATTTTCTTGTATACATAAAATGGTACTAATTATATTCATAAATAGTTCCTACTTAACTATAATTCCTGATGTATAAATCTTAAGAAACTAAAAAAAAATGACCTGCAATACAAAATAAATGAACATATTCTATCTGTTAATTTTACAGTTAAGTATAAAAACTCAATAATTAATAAAAATACATTGCACTAACCTTATATAGCTTTGCAGAGTGTTACGTTTCAAAAAGTAACTGCAAAGCTATATAAGGTTAGTGCGACGTATTTGTATTTATTATCGCTTTGTTCATTGGATGGATTTTATTTTATTTGATGATTAATTTCTAACAATTAAAATTAAATTAATATTTATTAATTTAGAAGGTTCTGGAAGAAGAGAATTGGTGCAGAGCAGGACTCAAACCTCCTCAATTGCCAGTTAGGCTATGTGAGTCATTCCACGAGTAACCAATATATGTTAATTAACAGTTCTGGAAATGAAGATCAAACAAAGCTCTGCATAACTGGCAGTGCATCGACATAGTAAGCAGCAGTTGTGAATTCAAGTCCCACTCCAAACCTCCTTAGTGTGATAGATACGAAGCGATAAACAGGTATTTCTGTGAACAGAATTACAAGGAACGAGACAACACAGTAATAGATATAACAGATCAATTTTATTTTTGCTTTCATATAGGTTAAAAAAAAAAAACCCCGATCCCAACTCACAGGCTTTCAATTCGCGTGTATAACAATTGAACAGTTCATTCCAATAATCAAATCAAACAAATGCTCGACAATATTACTGCGGAAACTTATGACTAAAACTTAACCTAATTATATACTAAAAGGAGATAAGGAAATCAGACAGATTGTTACGGAAAGAGAAGAGGGAAGAAGGAAAGACCTGGAAATCTTTTTTGTAGTCATATACCTTGGATGGATCACTGATACACGAAAGTCGATAGGTTTCAGAATTTTTTTTATCACCTCCTTCTTGTACTGCTCCACCTTGCATGGACTATCTACATACAGTTATCTAAGCTGGCCTCCTTAATGCTGGAAGATCTTCGTCTTCAGCACTGTATTTTCAGGGACCTAATTTCTCTCATTATTAACACAAACTGGGGCCACTGTTAAGGTTAAACCCTCCAGATGTCAGATACAGTTCTCTGATATTCTGACAAAAAATGTCCGTAGGCGCCTCTGGTCACAATTCCAAGCAAGACTCGATTGCACCTCTTGTCACCACGAGGTCACCAAATCTGAGTTTTCCCTATCTTTTGATTCCCTAGCGAGTTGTTAACTTTTGTTTCTCAACGTCCATTCCGAGAACCGGTGAATCCACCCGAGGAAAAAGGGATTAACATAGAAAGTTCTAGAATAGTCAAGACAAATAACAAAGGAAATACTAAGCCTAAGATATAAAATATATACAAAAATATACAATAATATGGCTGACAGCCACATTAGAAGGTTCTGGAAGAAAATAATCGGTATGGATAAAATTAATTAATAAATATTAATTTAATTTTAATTATTAAATTTAATAAGAGATAGTTCCTAATGTCTTCCTCTAAGCCAAATTATGTAGCATTTAATTATTAATAGTAGAAGTAATATATCCCAATTAATCCAGCAATCATTTGGTTTTAAGTCATTTAATGTTACATTTGACTACAGTGTGATAAAATGTTTGAAACTTACCTCACTTTCTTCAAATGTATAAAATCCTTTACTTATTTTCTTTCTGTCTACATCACAAAATGCAACTATCTGAAATAATATGAAAAGTTTTAAACAGAATGTTTTCCACCTTTATTTTCACTAGATATATACATAAATTAATATTTTATGAATTATGTTATATATTTTTCATAACTTCTTGAAGATTTATTATGGAAAATAAAGCTGACTTCAATACATTATTTACGATAAAAAATGATATGTGGTAGGGTCATAAAATAAACCAGACTTTTAATGTAACTTTTATCATATTAATAATAGATATATTTCCAATGACCACTTTCAAAATTGGTACAACGGAAGAGACTATATACCTCTGCTAACATCTGTACCATTTATTAAGACAGTCTTATAGCCCATTCTGCATTAATTCCCTAAGTGCAATTTTCACAGCACTTTTAATCTCTTCCATTAATTTGAATCTGAGAGCCTTCAAACAGAGCTTTCATTTTGGTAAAATCATGAAAGTCTACAAGAGCAAGCACTGGTAAGAAGGCTTTGGAAGTATTAACTAACTAGGAACATGCGATGTGCCAAGACATTGTTGTGATGGAGAAACCAGCTTTTGCTTGCCAGAGATGATATTTTTTTCACCACATCGCAAAGGCAACCAAGAATGTCAACATAAAATTCCTTATTGATGGGTCTATAATAAAGAGCAAACTCATAATTCATCAGGTCTTTCACATAAGAAAAGTGCCATGATGATTGAACAAGGCAAAGGTAGTAGTATAGAATGGACTGCATGACTCTTAATAACTGGTATGAATGTTGGCAGAAGTGCGCACTGCAGAAGATACTTATTTTGAAGGTCTTCTGTAAATACTTGTATTATTAGCACAATGAAAGTTACAGTTCCCACTCTAGAAATGGTTATACTTAATGAAAAAACTTACTCAAGTATTAGTAAATCTTCTAATATTAAACAGGTATTGATGTTTGAATGAGTTTTTTTAATGAAAGTTACATTAAAAGTTTGATTTGTTTTTTGACTCCATCATGTATAAAGAACTAAATATCAGAACAGACAAATCTTGGCACTATCATGTAAGAATACAACAATACTGCTTGTTTAAGGCAACCAAAATGAGCTTATTATATTACAAAAGAAATGTTTTTAGCTTTTCTGCAATTGTAATCAGCTTTGATCAATATAAAACAGAACAGTATTTAGAGAACAGCATTCAAAATTTGGAATTTCAACATACTGTGTTTCCCTGAAAATAAGACAGTGTCTTATATTGATTTTTGCTCTGAAAAATGCACTAGGTCTTATTTTCAGGGAATGTCTTATTTTTTCCAGGAAGAAGAATTCACATTTATTATTGAACAAAAAAATTCCCAAGTCGAACTTAGACAAGAGTGACGTATATCTGGTGTGTCGAACTGTCGCCTTTTTATAGCGTCAACATCAGACTCGATGACCAATTAGTGCTTACTGAACCGTAGCACTATGCAAATGTCATGTGGCGTGATTCCCGGCCGACCAATTAGCCATCACCAGCCGTAACGTTATGCAAATCTGTGATTCCCAAGCCATAGTCTTATGCAAATCATGCCGTGTGGCGTAATTGTCTGCTGACCAATTAGAATTAGTGGCTGTACTTTCACAAAGCCAACAGCCACTTTCAACCATCTGTCGATGATCATTATGACTAAAAAAAACTTCGCTAGGTCTTACTTTCAGGGGGAGATCTTATATTTCGCAATTCAGCAAAATCTGTGCTAGGTCTTATTTTCGGGGAAACACGGTATTAGAAACTGGATTTTCTAAATCTTAAAACAACTAATTTTCTGAATTATCTGTAAACAAACAGAATAGAAACTGAGACTATATATTGCTATAATAATAGAATTTGAAGTTTAAAATTTTGCAAAAATTCAAATAGGTCAAAATCCTTTTGTTATATTTCATTGTTTACTATTACTGATGTAGAAATGATCACTATATTTCAAGGTAATCATATCTTATTACACCACTTAAAGTTTGCAAAGAGAAAATTGTTTATTTAACAAACATTTTCAACATATTAACATAGGCTATCTTCAGGTTTTGAACTAAATTAAAAATCGTTTTCAAAAAATAGTGATGGCTATGTTAGTAAGTTGAAAATGTTTGTTAAACAAACAGTTTTTTCTCAGTGAACCTTAGGTGATATAAGATTGTAGTCTCTCTGCTGAGTGCATCTTATAGGAACTTATTTAAATATGTTCTGTATGTCCTTCCATATTTATTTTTTTTATTGTAATGAATAATTTTTTCATATTACAGTAGTCTCGAAAACTCGGCTCTCAATAACCCAGCAGTCCAGATAACTCGGCCACACCATGGCAGGGCAAAAAAATCCTTAGTTAATTAATTTTCATTATAGACAGCTTTATGTCTCATAAAGTATTTTTCTGAGGTCTGTCTTATCAGGTAAATTACTGTACACAGTGTATTCATTAATTTTCATTTTCATGTAGTAAAGGCTCTATGCCTTCATAAAGGATGTACTTTTCCNTAAAGTATTTTTCTGAGGTCTGTCTTATCAGGTAAATTACTGTACACAGTGTATTCATTAATTTTCATTTTCATGTAGTAAAGGCTCTATGCCTTCATAAAGGATGTACTTTTCCTTTGTTTAAGGGTATTTGGGCAGTTTATTCTCTGTTGTATTCTCAAGTAAACAATACATACAAGTACAGTACAGTATTTTCTGAGGAAACACTCATACTTACTTTTTTAACCCCATTCCTGATAACCCGGCATTTTCACAAACTCGGCCACCCTTTGGTCCACATTAGGCTGAGTTTTTGAGACTCTACTGTATTTTATTCTTTCTTATAATTAAATGTTTCCTTTGACTAATCTTTGCTAAAATCTACTTTACATAGTTGATATCCTTAGATGTTAGAAATTCCATCTGTGGTTCCATATATGAGAATGCCAATTGGAATTTCCATTAAAAGACTGATCATTTAACTCAAGTTAAACAAATACTAATAAGCATTTGAAAGAAAAATGTTATTGGTGTAACAATCCAATTGGTTTAGTCTAACATTTTATAGAAGAATCTAAAGCTTTGGCCAAAGTTTGAGAAGTTTGAAACATAGGCTAATTTGGCACATATATATAAAATTCAGTACTTTTTGTATATCATTGCCATCATAAGCATGCTGTTGGAAACTTTGTGACTATCTGTTTGTTAAATTAGTCCTCAAAAAATAAATAAATAAAAACCATTATTTATTTTCTGATAGAATCTACAACAAATGGAATTCATGTTCATGAGAGGAAACCTTGTAGTAGGCCTACATACAGGCAAAAAAGGTGATGCCTAGGCACTTGCAAATTTGGTACATTTTAGTATTTAAATCATAAAATTGGTAATTATTGAAATTATAATTGTTTCTATTGTTTGTTTCTATATTAAAAATATTCATATTATTGTAGATCTAGATAAGTTACCCTCTACCTTCATTGCTCTTATAATGGTCCTTACAAATATATTTTGCCTAGGATCTAGCAAATCCTAAGTACACCTTTAAGGAAATCTGAAAATTTTAAAGACTAATTCAGAGAAATATTGAGGGCACTAGGGAAAGAGGAAGATCCTGAATAAGCAGGGCAGGAAACTTCAGAAACTAGATACAATAGTATCTGCAAGAAACAAGGAATTGTGACATTGGAGAACTACCATTCGTCAGCTGAAATCCTTTGACTAGAGGAGACAACAGACATAACAGAAACTGTTAAATTTATAATACTATCACTCAAAAACTGGGTATACTTGAACTAAAGCTATTAAAAAACCTAATATCCAGCAAAGATCAGAAGTGCTAACATTTCACCTATTTAACACAGGCAAAAACATTAGCACTTCCAAACTTCTCTGCTGGACATTAGGTTTTTTAGTAGCTTTAGTACTGTTGAATTTATTCAGAATGATGAAAATACTTTCACAGAAATATTATAATATAATAATTCTCAATGTTTAAAGTTTATTATTTGGGAATTTTGACCAATTTTAATTTATATGAAAGTAACTAGATAAATTAAAGAAAACTTTTGGTCAGGAATTTGCTTTTTTTCAAATTTAAGAAAAAATTAAAATTGTTTTATAAATATTTATACATGATTCAAAAATATTATGTTTAATTAAATACCAAATAACAAATTATGTTATAAATTAATAATATCAAATTATAATTTTTGACTAATTACCTTACTCCTGTTAGAAGAACTTATAGAACGGAAGAACTTTCTCCCCTGTTTTCCAGCATTCCAAATTGTAAATTTTGGCCAATGATACAAAACATTTTCTTCCAATTCCTTAATTCGAATGTCCCATATTGTTTTTCTGCATGAAAATAATTTAAAAGTTTTAAATTATCATTAAATGAAAATAAACAGTAAATACTGCAAAAAGCTGTTTCTATTTAAATTTATTTATTATTACTTTTGATTACATTGTTTTCTTAATAAATTTTCCATAAATAATTAAGGACAAGTAGTTATAAATAACAACAACTCAAAGCCCAAATAGTATATATACTAAATTGCCAAATGATCGCCTAAATATCGGGCTATTATATGGCTAATTAAATGATTAGAATAAAGTAATTTGTCATTAGAGGTAGGCGTTAGGCACCATCTCTTAAATAAATTAATAATTAAAATTAAATAAATAAATTATTAAATTAATTTTAGAACCTTCTGGAATAAGGGAACTGGGCCGGGACTGGGCTTGAACCTGCAACCTCCTCTTGCCAGTTACGTCACCCAGACCCCGAGCGAGTCTTCGCTTCCAGAAGTATATTAGATTAGATATAACCTTACTTGGTTAAATACATCACTGACTGGGGACGACTTTATCGCCCACGACCCCAATGGCACTCAGCCAGATAACGTAATACCCGGCGAGGTATATAGCCCCGNACACCCGGCGAGGTATATATATATATATATAACAACAATGTTAGCTGGCTGAGTGCCAGCTAACATTGTTGTTATATATATTTTCCTGGTGCAGTGATGTAGGTGACAATGCACACCTACCCATTACTAATATGGTAACAGAGTTTTTGACCAAGAAAATTATTCTGTGCAACCCACATCACCTGTACAGCAGAAATTTAGCACCCTGCAACTTTTTTCTGTTTCTAGCACTACAGCTGAAGTTACAAGGAAATGAGTTCACAGAAGTAGTGGTCAAACAATTCCAAGAAATGGATTACTATACATCTTCAAGAACTAACAGAAATAATGGCAGAAGTGCATTGAATTCTAGGGGAAACACTTAAAATTATACTAGTTTCTACATCTCACAGTGATTATCATGTGAGGAAGAAATATCTCATTCTCAATTTAATTTAATTTTTTAAATAAATTAATACAAGTAATGTCCTACAGGACAAGAAAGAAGTTCCATGATAACAAGTAATAGACAATAATAATAAACATGCAATGCACAAATAAACAATAAAACATGTATAAAACAATCATAGTAAAGACATTAAAAAAAGCAAAAATAAAAGTTTATTATAAAATTATACAAATAAAATTTGTTTTGACTTTTCCCTCATAGTTGTATACAGTCAGTAATGGTATATGAAAAAAGAATAATGTCATTTACAGCATTTAATTACAAATAATTTTTTAAATTATGTACAGAAAATAATAATTTTTATTTCATTTTAAAATACAGTATAATATTTCAGTAATCAAATATGTCAAATAATACCACAATATCATGAAAATGTTTTGTAGTATTTTCATTTTAAGTAGTTTTGTAGTAACTAAAATATTAGTTAATTCCAAATCATTAAATTTATTACAGAAGAGCAACATCATTTACTTTTAGTCAGAAATTCTTTAATAACTTAATAAAACACTCCTAAAAACTGAAGCTGATCATTAATAAAAGACACCTTCCACACTTTTCCAGCTCCATTCTTTGTCTCTAAAAATAAACTAGTGCTGGAAATGCAGAAGGTGTCTTTTATTAACTTAATTAAAATAGAATCTAAAAATAGCCAGTAAAGCCTAGCTATTTAGTTTATATTGATGGTATAAATACATAAAATATTTTAAACATACTCATCAATGGAAAAAGTAGTAGCACCAGGATGATAACGATACATCAACAAATCTTCATCCACCCTGTATAAACTTCCATGTAATTTCAAATGGGCAAAATAAAATAATAAATCTTCAGGTGTTCCCTGTAAGTAATATAAGTATAAAGGTAATTTGTCAAATAAATTAATTACTACTGAAATAATTATTTTTGTAAATACAGTAGTATATAAAATGGACTTTTCAGTCACAGTGGACAGGTGTCACTTGTCAAGGCCATGTGCAATGGAGTTTTTTGGGAGTTTAATTTCCCATTTGGAAAAATTAAAAACTTAAATAAAACAATATATTGTATATAACTTATATTTATTTTGTACTTACTTAATTCCTCTCTAGTCTACTGCAGAGGTTCTCAGAGAATTTTTGAGGCTGCAGAACACCATTCATATACTTTTTAATGTGCAGAGCATTAGCATCAATATATTCAAAAATTGATAAGCAATTCCATGTTTACTATTGTCATGAAACAATAAAGCAATAAACTTTATTATATTGAATCCAATAGTAAGCAAGGAATTGTCTATGAATAAGGTGATATATTGTAGTACATTGGAATAAATTTGCAATGAAAACCTTTTTGTGGAACACTTAAGCAAGTTTGTAGAACACGGATTGAGAATCACTGATCTACTGTATTGTGTTACTGTATATAGTTATATTGTAAAAATTAATAAACTAGATTATGAAAAAATATTATTATTTTTTGTAATAAAAATCTTGAGCACTGTCCTAACTTTAGTTAGTTAAATAGTTAATGGTAAAAATTTGTTAGAGCCCACCAGTGGCTGAGCGGTCTTCATACCCTGAACACTGGGAGTTCAGTTGTGGATTTGCGCCTTGCTTGGATGGGCTGGCCACGAGGAGTTTTCTGGGTTTTCTCCACGTTTGTAACGCCTAAATAGGGGCCAATTTCCCTTAAAAAGACCTCCTGGAAGGCATCACCCCTAGGCAGATCACCCAAGTGTTGCATTGCCCAAACTTTTGAGCTAAGAATTCGCAATCATTCTCTTTTTCTGGCATACTGATTTATCGTTTATATTTATTAATAAATAAATGTGAAATTTTATGGCTTGTTTTATAAATTTAAAAGCATAGAAAATAAAATTTCCTGAATTAATGAATATAAATATCGTACATAAAAGTAGGGAATATTGTCATGTATTGAGTAATTAACAAATTAATAAATGTTAGAAAATAATGATTTAAAATACTTGAAACTACAGCTGTTTCATAATGCTGAATATTTTGTAAATCACTTTGATTCTAACATTTTTCATCAATACTTTTAATTTTAAAGTTAACATATCATCATTATATAAGAGTATATTGAGAATCTTTACAACTCCCAAATAGTATAAAATAAATGAAAAACTTAAATTAATATATATAAAAATTTAATTCCAAATTCTATTTGCTATTTATTTTAAGGATTATTCCTGTCATTAAAATTATTTACTTGTGTAATAATATAATTTATTAGATATCTTTATGTATAAAATGTAAGGATTACTGCTATATACTCCTGACAGACAGCATTAAACACGTGTATATATCTTTAATTACATTGTTCTGCATCACAATCCTCGCATGAAAGAAAATGTGATTTTTTTAATGTATTTTAATGAGCTGAAAATGAATCTGAAGTCCAAAATCTTCTATTAACCACAGTATTTTTAAAAATAACCATTTGTTTGCATAAAAATGTCTGTTTTAAATAAACTTTCTTTTACTGTTGTTTGAATAAAATATAAAACTGGAGAAATCATATTTGCTTAATGTCAAGAATCATTCTACAAGGATCTTCTTGGGTCAGGTGCTACATCTTAGTATACCATTAGGTATCAGCTGTCAGGTGCCATATTTAATTCATGATTTGGGTTTTTCAAAAAGAAAGGCTCAACTACTTGCATTACATCTCCAGCAGTAAAAACTTTTGGAAAAAGTAGTTAAGGCATCCTGTTACAAAAAATGGAAATCAGGAAAAGTGAAATTTTTCAATAGAGGACAATCTCATTTTTTGCAACAATATACTGCATTTGTTGGAGGATCCTGCCAATAAAGAGTCTCCACTCCATAGGATCTTGTGGACTCTTTATTGGCTCATCAAAGTTCAGCCTTAAAAGAGTTTTGCTGCAAAATGGCAACAAATATCTGTTTATGCTGTTCACATGAAAAAAAATGAAAGTTTTCTTTGATTTAGTAATCATACTTGATAAGTCAAAATCATTTTTTGTTCCTTTAAAACCAGAAATAAAATCATCAAAAATATTTGAGCCAATATGGTATGTTGTAAACATTTAAGAAAACAAATAGTTTTGCTTGCCAAATTTCTGTTTAAAGGTATTTCATTTTAAAGGAATTCAGTCTTCAGTGTTTTAATACCGAAGATTGAATTCTTCTCTTTGTTGTTTCATTTCAAAGATTATGTATGCTATTATTATTTCTTACTTTAAGAATTATATATGTATATGTATGCATATATACATAATTTAGATGTTCAAAATTACCATTCCTGCTTCACTAAATCCTCCAACTTTTTTGAAAACGTCACGGGAACAAAACCAAGTTGGCATTATTAAAGTTGGTCCATGAGATGTATATATCTAAAAAATTAGTCATATGTTTTAAAGTTTTCTATTATTTTTTATTTTTATATTAGTACAAGAAAAAATGTACTTGCAAAAAGTTCATAATTTATCATACAGAATAAATAAAGCTAAGTTTTATTAATAATACAGTAAACTTGCTTTATAGCAACCCTTGATTTAGTGATTCACCATGATATAACAATCAACACAAAAGTTCTGATCAATCGCTCATAAATGTGATTTTACTATTGATTTGACCTTTTGAACATTGAATGAACAAATCTGAAAATAAAATCAAACTGCCCTCTTAGGTGAAAATATACCTTGATATTTAAAAAAGTTTTTGAACTAAAATTACCTTTATTGTACATAAAATATGTATAAATAAATATAATTTTGATAATGAACTGAATGAAAAAATTACAACAATCTCTGAAATAAAGTCAATTTGCATTAATTTTAAAGATCATGGAACCATTTCCACTGCATGGAAAACCCTCTTTGAATTATACAGTAGTTGCATTTACATTGTATATCAGTGATTCTCAAACTTTTTCGATCCACCGCCCCCTTTGTTCCATAAAGTTATACCCAACGCCCCCTAACCCATTTTCTCTTGTGTGAGAAAAGGATTGGAAATATTCTTAGGAAAACTTTTCTATGAATCTCACACTTTGTGCCCTTACTGTACATTGTTCTCATCATCTGGAAACCATTAAACGCAATGTTTCCTCTTATCAGCCCCAATTTTGCCTTTGGTCACCGTTCAATACCCTGCCTC
>NW_019384353.1:322378-349949 GCF_000671375.1 Centruroides sculpturatus | reverse complement strand
ATGCTTCGTTTACAAACAACACAACCGTTTATTAAACACGAAAGAAGCTTACAAGATTTCCGCGATCTTGGAAGTTCTGCGGCGGCTGCGGCCTCTGGGTCTTCCTCTCCTTTCCAAGATAGTCCCATTTTGAAGGAGTGTCCCTTGTTCGCGAATGAACCATTCCATCACGTCTCGACGACTCCGGGACGATGCGGTCGACTTCCGTTGAGGGAAAGATGTCGATCCGAGGTCGGGAGATGGAGACGAAGATGGGTGCGCGACACACACACAACAACAGGTCCGTCACTTGGAACTTTCGGGAGAAGAAGCCCCGCGTCCTCGAATTTCCGGGGTTTTATCTGTTTTCTCTCAGATTCCCCTTTCCGATTGGTCTCCCGTCGTCACCTGATGACAATTCGAAACCTTTTGGGGGCACGGGAGAGGTCAAAATCGAAGTTTAATTCGATCTGCAACCGGAAATGGTCGACGGACTTACATTCTGCTATTGTTTAAAAGTTAGCGTCGCGTTTTCATATCATAAAAATGTATTTCTAACTACTATATTATTTTTCTAAAACAATTATTTTCCGCGAATTTTAGTGAGGGTTTGGACCTGTCCAGAGCCTCACAATAATGATACTTCCTTTTCATAATAACATTGGGTTCGGAGTGCTGTTGACCCTTTTTTTTTTTTTTTTAGGATGAGAGTTTTCAACTTCTACTTTCCTACTTATTACTTCTTTTTACAAGTCAGCTCAACACTTTTTCGGCTATCACTTTCTGGAGTGGGCCGTACCCACCCAGGCCCCTCCCTGGCGACACCCATCATTCAGACCTAAATGTCAATCAAAAAACCAACTGTACTGTATAGTAAAAAGGTACAGCCTTCTCGCTGAAATTGTAGTTTTTTAATGTAGTGTAGGACCTACAAACACTTGTCTTTTTCTTTTACCCGCGACCCCCCGTGTAAGGCTTTGCGACCCCCCTGGGGGTTGCAACCCACAGGTTGACAAACACTGTTGTATATTAATTATTTTTATTTTACTTAGTCTTGTCTTTCATTTTGTTCTGCATCATGGTTCATGTATCTTCCTTCCTTTCAGTGGAATATATCAAGGTCAAAATCTTTCAATTCAATTCAAAAGAATGAAACATTTGAATGGAAATATTCAGTGAAAATCATTCATTTTCCAATTTTTTATCTGAAACTCTGGATTTAATAGTTTTTATTTGACATTGTTCATTGAAAGCATTTGTTTTTACAAGTTTCAGTTTGAACCTTCAAAGGAATATCCCTGGCAATGGAACAATGAAATTTGAATACCTGTCCTAGCATATCAGTTGTGTATGTTTCATTGTGCTTGTTGAAAAACTCTCACTGACAATGGCCTTAAAAGATCAAAAATGTTTTGAAGTTAACATATAACAACTGAAGTTATAGATTAGTGTCACTTTGATTGCATAAAAACTTTTAAAATTTAATTCAAGAAACAATGAAGATTACATTAATAAAGCATATGTAAAGTACATTCATATTTAGTAATGGTATTTTGACTGTTTAAGTTTTCATTTTTCTAATTCGAGTATCATTTAGTTATTAAAAAAAAAGAGAGAGTGTAGTGATATTTTTCTGTACTTTTTTAATTAATTTTTTAAAATTGCTTTAAATAATATAATTTTAAAAAATAACGTTTTTAAGTTTTAGAGTAGTTTTCTTATGTAAACACAAGATTATGACATAATTGGCATCTATAAGTTTAGAAATAACTGGAGAGATAGATCACAAAAACTCACACCTTTATAAATCCAAGCAATGAATTTAATAAAATAAGAAAGTTTTCAATCAGTTTCACTGATCTTCTTCAGTTACAATTTTTTTATAATTGGCATCTCCCCCAAAATTTTAAACTACTGGAAAAGCTCAATATAGCATTTTTGAAAGTCCCCTACAGTCTATGAAGCAAGTCTACCATATATTAAAATATTTTAAAAATTTTTTCAAAATTTGTTATTCTAGAGATTACTAAAATAAATTAAACACTTTTTTAATCATCAAATTTTATACCTGGGTATACAACTGTTTATTATTCAAATTATTAGCCCAATCAGTAAATCTTTTTGTAGATCCAACAGGAAAACGATTAAATTTGCTTCCAATAATCTGAAGACATTAAAAATATGATTATTATGGGTCATATGAAAAATATGGCCCATAATAATATGTTCAGTAGTTATATAAATAAAAATTTATTTTTAATTTTATTTTATAATATAGGTGTAATTTATATTATGTAATGTTTAACTAAACAAACTTACAGCATCTTTATTCTTACTTGCACTTTCATACTGCTTCTGGATTCGGCAAGGATGCATGACATCATCCTAAAACAACTTGCTATTAATTAAATATCACAAATTGTATTGTATTGATAGAAATCTAAATATTAAAATTCAATAAATGATATTTATTATGCTCAGGGAAAATGTGACAATTTATATAATGTTTATCATCAGAATCAATAAATTTAAATTTGTTGTACAAAAATATTGGGTTGTTCGGAAAGTAATTTCACGGTTTTTTGTTGGGGGAAAAAACAATTTTCTTATAATATATAAATATTTTATTGAATTATATATTGATCATTTTGGTCAGATACCTATTGCCATCTTTCTGGTAGTAGCATCATTCCACGCTTATAAAAGTTCTGATCTTTGCTTATAAAAAACTGATCCAAGTGATTTTTGACATCCTCATTTGAAGTAAATGTTTTACCATTTAAAAAATTTTGTAAAGACCAAAACATGTAATAATCTGAGGGTGCCAGATCTGGTGAATGTGGTGGGTGTGGTAGCACATCCCAAACTTATGTGACATCTGGCATTATCTTGGTGAACATTACACCTTTTCTGTTTGATGGTATCACTCAACTTGTCCAATTGATGGCAGTACACATTTGAATCAGTTGTGGAATTCTCTGGTAGAAGCTAAAAAAAAAAAATTCCCTTAAAATTCCTCCAAAGAGAACATCTCTTTCTTTAAGAACATGTGGAACCCATATATGGAGCTCTGAAATGAAACTAAGTCGTTTCAAGTGACCACAAACGATTCAATTCGACAAATTTAATCTCAGCGATTTCTCTTGTTGTTATTCGGTGGTTTACTTCAATCAATACCTCCTTTATTTTGTCTTCATCAGCTTCAACTAGCCTTCCAGAACATGGTGCATCTTCAATATTGAAATTGCCAGAATAAAATTTTGCAAACCAGTTTTGGCACTCTCGTTCTGTCAACACATCATCTCCATATATATAACACAATTTTTTTCTTGCTTAAACAGCATTTTTATTTTTTTTAGTAATAAAAAAGCAAAATATGCCAAAAATGCTGCAACAATTGCACAGAATCAAACAAATTTTTTTACAAATAAGCCTTGAAATGTCAGCTGTCAAAATATATAATGACAATATGATTTTACAATGAAATTGCTGGGTAAAAATACAATAATTCCTCTGGTGATAAAAAAACAAAATTATTTTCCAAACAACCCAATAAAAGAAGAATCAATTATTATAATTAACTAGATACACTCACAGATGTATGTGTGTGTGGTAGTCCCTAAAATATATAATTATATATATGTATTTTATACAGATAAAAATAGTCTAACATTAACAATGTGTTTTCTTTATATACCATTATGACTACTTTATTGCTGTATGCAGATAAAATATATACCTTTTTCTTTCTAGGAATATTATGTGGATTTTTATAATTTTGGTATATTAAGGATATATTGGCAATATTTTATTAGTTATTCCATTGTTGTGTGAAATTCAACTTGTGAAAGAATTCTGGAACATGTCCTTATCTCTTATGTACAGAAGGGACAGGATGCATATAGAAATCAACAATATAAAATACAGAGTACGAAATATTTATTCTTGAATTGATGAAACTTTATTGTATTATTTATTAATTTACATTAAACTCTCATAAGTAAGTATAATAAATAATTACTTACAGCATCCAAAAAACAAAGATATTGTCCATTACTTTGTTCAACTGCTCTATTTTTAGCATAGCCAACTAAATAAAATACATTTCATATCAAAACTTAAATATCAATAAAAAATATATATACTTTTTTTTAATATAGTGGGTGATCAGTTAACAAACATAATCCATTCCAAGACCATGTTTGCTATCCAAATTATTCATTAACCAATTATCGATTTACCATAGATTTTGGTGGGAAATTGATTAACTCATTCTGGAGATCCCAAAAACTAAATAAAAAATTATATACTTTCTTACTATGTTTATTTACATGTAATAACAAACTAAAAGTAAACTCTCCATTTTTTCATGGATAGTACGTACATCTTTGTTTCTCAGATGCAATTTTAGTTACTCCTTAATCAGCTTGATTCTTTTTATTATATCTTTCTTAGCTAACATTGTGCTTACTGTAGACTTGTTGAAGTCATCTGCTTATAATATCAGATATCTTCTGCCCACTCTCTACCTTGGCTATTATCGCTTGTTTAGTTTTTATAGTGAACACAGTTCATGACAATCACTCTTTTTAGGCTCCACAACATTATCAGTTTTTTAAATAAAAAGTTCAGAAAAGCATTTACAAAATTCAGATAACAGAGATTAACTAGTGCAAAAAAGGTTATGTATACAAAGGTGAAAGTCTTGTTCCATAAACCATACATAGATGCCATTAAAATATAGTTTTACAAGTCTTAAATGCAGCATCACTTCTTCTTGTGTTTGTTCTGTCAGGTATTCATTATTCGAACATGTGTTTGTTGTCCGTACATAAAAATCTTTCACAAAAGTGTTCATTGTCCCATTTGTTCACAATCTGAACTGTTCATTAACCGATCACCCACCATAATTTAAATTTACAATTTTAATTTAAAATACTGATATATATCAGATTTATAATTATATATTTAATAATTTTATATAGGCAATAAAAACTCCATAAATTTAAAAATAACTGAATCAAAATCAACAACTTATTTATCACAAAATAACCAAAAAATATAACTACTTTTCAGAAAAGAAATATTTATTTATATTTAACATTCTTGGACTCATCAGCAGAATATATTGTTAAAATTTAAAATCTTTTAATGGCTAAAGTAAATATTTTATTTCAGTCAGAAAACTAACCATCTGATGAGTACTTCTATAATTACTTGTGATTCATGTAGTGGTTTGTATGTACAGAATAAGCACATATACATATGTTCTTCAAGTATATATCTCTGTAGTATGGTCGTATATTTATAGGCAAACTTAAAACCTTACAGACAACTATGACAGCTATTGACAAATCTAGAATTTATTTTATGGTTTTTTTTTAAGTTTTATTAGATTTAAATAGAATTTTCCAGCATAAAATCAAACATAGCAGTCATTCACACATGCTGTCTCCTTCTGAATTGTTGGAGTTATTCAACACAACTGAATCAGAAAAAGAAAATATTACCTAGTTTATTAAAAAATATTAATTAGAAGACAAGACAGTAATTTTTTCATAAATGCTACATTTTAAAAACTCTCACTGGATGGAAATGGAGCCACTAGTAAACCCACATCAAAGGGATAATATGAAAAGTGGTGAAGAGATGATCCAACATTTGTTCTTTAACACAATCTTTACTTAAATTACAATAGCAGAAAATAACATATAAAAAGAGAGACCAATGCATGATTATCCTCTGTGAAACAAGTGTTCAAGTGTTCAATGTGACCATTATTATGTATGGCAACTTCTTCAACATAAATTGTGATGAAGTTGATCACTTCATCAATAAGTAAAATGTATCAAAGATTTAAATATATATAAACAAATATAAGTATATATATACTTATATTTGTTTATTTATTCCAGAAATGATCTTTTATGCTTTCCTAGTGAATAAATTAAAGCAAAAGAAAAATACCAATAAAAATAACTTATTTAAAATATTTGCTTTTAAAAAAGATTTAAATTTAAAACTATAAGAATAAAGTTTAACAATACATAGCTGAAATCAAATATATATAATAAATTAAACAAATATTGAAATTATGAAAGATATTTATTATTTTCTCTCAATGTAGATACACTAAATTAAAATAACTTTAAACATGGAAGATTACTTGGAATATCAAAGTATTTAAGTTAATAATGATGTATGCAGTGTGAAGAAAAGTTTATTTTCATGCTACAAGGTTACATAATAATAATAGGGTTACCATATCCATACTTAGTATGGACAGTCTATACTTTAAAGGCTCTGTCTGTGTCTGTATCATACTTAGAAAAAACAAACAAAATATTTACACTTTTCAACTGATTGCACAGTTAATAATTAAATCATAACCACTTAGATTTAAATCTGACAAAAGGTGCTACATTTTTGATAATTATTATTGTATTTGTTGGCTAGGTGGCACATTGTATAAGCAAATTTAATAGCATTCTTATGATATCATGGTAATAGCATGATGTCACAAGAATGCAAGAGAAGCTCAAAGTTTCAAATCTTATGTTCTAACTGACGTTACAAATTATGCTAAACCTGAAAAAGGCTATTTAAGATAGCTGAAAACGTAGGTTCATTTAATTTAATTTAAAAAAATTTGCTGGAAATGTGAAAAAGGTGTTTTGCAATAATATATAGAGGTTCTAGCTTACTGCACATAGAATTGTAAACTCATTCACTTTTTGTGTTTGGAATTTTTAACTTAAAAAACCTTAATACAAACTTCTAGACTAATTACTGGTACATACATACATACAACACTGCTAAACCTTTACTTCCAGTAAGATATTATAGGTAAAAGAACAAACGTTTTCGATCTTATCTAAGATCTATCTCAGGTTCTTGGGTCAATTGAGTTCCAATTATGGAATGCTAAGGTTCAAACTATTTAACAAAGTTTGGATTTTATCTATAATAACTTACCAGAAGTAAAGGTTTAACAGTGGTGTATTTAAAAACCTTATTAGTATCTTCAGTTAAAAATACTGCTATTTTAAAATATCAGTATTTTTAATTGTACTACTACTTTAACTGAACAATGTTAAAATAGCCTAAAATATTAACTTAACTTTGTGTTACTTCAACATTTCTTTTAGTTTTCTATTGTATGATACAAGTAGTAATAATACAACATCACTATCGCATATATCCCAAGAAACTTAGAAAGTAATATGCCCAATGATTGCTGGATTAAATTGGGCTACTTCTCTGTTGTTATTTTAATTAATTTTCAAATAATTTGTCACTAGAAGCAGGTATTAGGTGCCATCCAAAATCAAATATATATAATAAATAATTCAGAAAGTAATTTTTTATTAAATTCATATTATTGAATTCAGGAGATCATGTATTGTACATGATGTATTTCATGAACAGAATTAATATGAGAATAAGTTTGAATTTTAATATATTCAAAAATCTTATATTTGATATATTAGGAACTATAGAAATTCATAAAAATAGCTTTGCCTTTTAAACCTTTCAACTTAGATTATAAAATACATCTTATAATCTTAATTATTCTTTAATTGAGAAAGTAAATACATTGCAATTTAATAGTGTGGTTTGATGGAATAAGAGTGATTTGCCAAGGGAGATAGACGTCTTTCAGGAGGACATTTTATGGAAAACTGATCCCTATTTCAGTGTCAGACATGAATGAAACCTGAAAAATCCACATGGCCAGCCCACTGATCAGGCAAAAACCCAGGACCAAGCTCACTGATCTTATCCACTCTGCCACTGATGGGCTCTGCAATCTAATTAAGAGATTGTAATATATTTATTTTTAAAATTTTAAACTATTTACTTACCTCCATTAGGTATAGACGATTTTCCTTCTGAAATAACTACTTTTATATTTTCTTTCTGTAACTTATCCAACCAAGATTTTAATATATCTTGTGAATTATCCTAAAAATAAAAATTCTAAATATTAAAACAAAAAATTTAAAACCAATATACACACTGAATTAATATCTTTAATATCTGCTTGTTTATCTGTTATATATATAACAGATAAACAAGCAGATATTAATTCAGTGTGTATATTGGTTTTAAATTTTTATAATAAGTAATTTTTATATTTTTATTATAATANGTACATAATAAATAGTTGATATTTAAAATATGCATCATTATGCATATTTTAAATATCATATTATGCTTATTATAAAATTATGCATATATATGCAGAATTAAAATAAATTTTAAATTTAATTCTAATAGAATGAAACTGTAAAACATTATTTTAATATAAACTGTTTATAAAAAATCAAAAATAAATTATTATTTCTTTAATAAAATGGATGTTACATGGTGCGTTTCAGCAGATTTTGAAAAATATAATTACATATGTGAATGAAAGGCATTAGGTTATTGATGAGTTGATTTCCATCAGATCATTGAAGCTAAGCAGTGAAGAGTTAGCATTCCAATCAGAGATATAGGAAAAGATAAGTTGTTTTTGTTACTTCCAAATTCAGATAAAAAGAAGAGAAGTTCATATTATAAAGGGCAGAAGGGCAAGGTCTGTCTAATCTGACTGTTCCTTAAACAAGTAACAGAAAACCTACTCAAAATTGATTAGTAAAAGATCAGAAGAAAGAGGCAAACGTCTTTTTGTAGGTAATGAATAATTTTTCATTTATAAGAAGTTAATTTCATATTTTATCACTTAATTTTAGGTTTACAAAACTTTTTAAAATGTTTTATAACACTATTTAAAAATTTAAAATGACAAAAAATAAATATACTGATGATTATAACGTTATTAATTTTAAGTTTATTTAATGAAACAGCATTTTGTGTAATTAGAAAATTCATCATCATCATAATCATCTGCTTAGTGCAATAAAATGTAACAAGGTTTTGTTAAAAATTGCACCATAACAAAGTTACTGTTCTATGTTTGATGATTATCACAATGATATTAGCTGTCTAAAATATCTTGCAGGGCAATAAACATATTAATTATGCCATTAATTACTGTTTTGCTGGGTATAATAACATAATTACATAATTTACACAATGCTTTTTCATATGTTAATTAGTATTATTATGCATGTCTTATTTAATTATCAAAATAAGCTTCTTAAGAATGTTGTGAAAATAAAAATGTCCATCAACATGTAGAACTGTGACAATTACTCATCCTATTATAATATAAATAAAATTGACAATTATAAATCATCTGTTTATATGGTTCTAGAATGTTCCATCACCCATTGTTTCCTGGAGGGCAATAAACCCAGTGGGGGAGCAGTGAAGTTGTATATGTTGACACATGGTTGGGAGAGAGACTCTTTCTTTTCAGTGCCATCACAGAAGGAATATGAAGATAATCAATGACAATGATATCTGTGCAAAGGAAAAACTAAAAGAGTGAACAGACTCTGCTCAACAAGGTGACTAGGACAGAGCAGTGATTATGTGGCATGGAGTTTAGAGGAAATTCTTTTATTGTGTCTCCTCTTTGTTTGACTGTGTGCTGATGGAAAGATTTTAGTGTAAGAAAGAAACTTTGTGAAATTAGACTAATATTTCATTGTTGTGACCAGATGAATCAACTGATTGTAATGAGAACCTAAAGATTTGTGTACTATGAAAACCCTCTGATAATTGTTTATATCGGATTTAGTTGAGAAAATAAACTCTTACAAAACAATTTTCCAAACCCTGAATGATCTATGTATTAAATATAACAAATGGACAATGTATTACATTTCTGGTACATAACTCTGCTATGATACAAATTTTAATGAAAATGTTTTTATTTTCATATTGAACATATTTTTGTTTACTTTTTCACTCTATGTTAGTGGCACTAAGAACATCTTTTCTAGAAATACATATCACGTGTTTGGTAGACCCCAATTAGTACAGCCAAGTAGTGAGGAACAGAGCCAGACATTTCCAGAACAACTGAATGTGAAAAATTCTTAAGGTTCTCTACCCAGACTAGAACCCAGATCCCCAAAGCAACAAAATGATGCATTTACATTCCTTGGCCATCTGTTCAAACTGTTATAAACTAAAACAAAATACACCATTCATACTTACTCCAGCACAAGATTTTAATAGAAATATAAACATTTTCAGCCATATTTAGGGACCTTCATTGGTAATATAGCTGTTTCATAAATTGAACACATTTCAAAAAGGTTTGGAAATGTGTTCAATTTATGAAATGGCTATATTACATGATGAAGACCCCTGTATGTCAAAAACATTTGTATGAGGTGGTGTGGATAGAAAATAACAAGACTGAAGCTGGAACTTTCAATCTTGAGTAGTATACTCACCTTAGTTCTGTTCCCCTTCAATGTACAATCCTTCTGCTTCCACATAGCACTGCATTCACAACTTCCACTGATCATAACAATGCTGCAGGTCACCATTTGTAAGGCTATGCAAAAGCTCCATTGTTTTTTCTTGACAGAAGAAACTGAATCAAAATGGCATCCCTTCAGAGCAGACTTGACTTTAGGGAAAAGGTAAATGTGACATGGAGCTAGGTCAGGTGAGTATGGTGGATGTTCAAGTAGTGTGACTCCCTTCTTGGCCAAAAACTGCTTCACTGACAGAGTTGAATAGGCTGGTGCATTGTCCTGATGGAGGATGAAACCATTTTGCCACAAGTGTCGCTGCTTTCTTCTGACCCTTTCCTGCAAAGATTCCAGAACTTCTTTGTAGTAGTACTGGTTGACAATTTGTTACACTTTTCATAAATTTTCCTCGGTTTTTGATGTGCTGGGCCATCTAGAATGTTCAGCAACTTTCACATCCTCTCGGCCCTCAGAAAATTTTCTGTGCCATTCAAACTCATGCGCACGACAAAACGTGTCTCTATAAACTTCAAATAGTAGGTGCAAAGATTCAGTGGCAGTTTTTTCAATTTCAGCAAAAATTTCAGGTGAATATGCTGTTCCATTTTCAAACTGGCCAATTTTCCAACACACGCTAACAACATGTCCACTCACAGAAATCTAGTAGCAGTAGCAAGTTGAGACTCAGTGCTTGTTCTAACTTGTTCAAGGTCATATACCCACCCACTAATTTTGGTCCATATGCAACTGTTGTGTGCAGGCAATCACAGTCTCATTATTTTCTAGCTACACCACATATTTCTATTAAAATCTTGTGCTGGAGTAAATACAAACAGAATATTTTACTTTAGTGTCAACTGTTACATTGTGGTTGTTCGTGCTGAGAGATAGTAAAGCCCACGAACAAATGTTACTAAGAGGAATACATAAAACAGATATACAATATAGTATCCTTTATTTTTCTCTGAACTTGTTCTTTTAGTACAGATCCCAACTTTACAGGTGCCAATATTACTAATTAACAAAAAGAGTACACTCATCTGCCCGTAAGTATATGGGTAAAGAGAATGTAACATACGGTATGCACCTAATCAACTTATAACTATTATTATACTTATCTTAAACCTAAAGAAAAAAAGATGAGAAAAGAAGGGACTCAGGATAGTATATCAGATAGACAGACAAAGGTAGAAAATACCCGGGTTTCCTTGTGTTGGTAGACTCTATTGAGGAGGGGGCCTTCTCAATTTTGCTTTCGGATGTTTTTCTCTTTCACAAACTCAGTGCCTCAGAGATCTCCTGTTGTATTCACTGTCCTCATGACCCTTCCCTCTTAATTCATCGACCTCTACGGCTTTCTTAGACTTTGCAGTCCCCTTTGTTCTTGTCCAAGTCCAGAGCCCTGCCTTGTCCTACTGACTCTGACTACTCACTCTGAGATCTTGACCAAGAATGAATCTTTCATTGACAGTTTTGCCTTTCTCTTGTTTTCCCCAAAATTCTGAGAAACCTTAATCCCCTATCCTTTGTTCTACCAAGAGTTCTGATAAGAGATAATCCCTCCTTCAGGCAATCAGAGTTAAGACGAAAGCTTCTAGAAGGATGTTATTACAAAAAGGGAAGAACAGAATATGAAGAAAATAAAAATACAGTAGAGTCCCATACGTGGGGGATCCATTACATGTTATACAAAATTGCGTTATTGAAACCTGCATTATTACATGATTTATGAATATTTACACCTAGCCTATAAGTTGAAAACAAATATATAACCTTTGAATGACAGAATTTGAGTGTGTTGCTTGTTTTATGTGCACGTTGTACAGGACTATTGTATAGCTAAAATAACTATAACAATATGGCTGACGGCCACATCATCTTTTAAGTTAATTTAGACTGTTCAATATAGATGGCCAAGGGAATCTATCCAGAAAAACATTCAATTAAACAATTTGAGTTAAAAGATGTAGCACTCGTAGCCATTGTATTTAATTTATTTTTACTATAATATACAAAATTTATAAGTCTATAGTTTTCAAACAATAAATAATATTTTGGACAGTTTTCCTAAATCAAAATGTATAAATAAATGATTAAATTATTTTATATATCTTATTAATTAAAACATACTTATTTATGTACAGTCAACCCCCCTATAATTACGGTCCCTATAATTACGATTCCTATAAAACTACGAAAAAATATACGTATTTTGGAAATGTTGCGTCGGATTAGTGTAGAATCGATTAATTTTATGGAAGAAAACCTTTCAATCAGCCGTAGTCCGTAAACTTGACACGTGTCGGGCTGTGATTGGAACGACTTGTAAGAAATCGGATTCCTAATAAATTGGAACGTATCTATATCTTATAGGGGGGTCGACTGTATATTTAATATTTAAAAAAACTTAATATATACTTTATTATTAATTAAAGCAATGGATAAGTCTAAGCGTAGTAAACTAGAACTTTATATAATAATAAGTTTCATAACACCTTTCTTTCTTTTTTTCAATTTTATTCATGTTTATTTCTATATTTATTTATTTATTCTATTAGAAACCATGACATCACAAGATCTTAATGTTTTAAATTTACGTTCTGATTTATTTTATAACTGACGTTCTATTTTTATTTAACCTGAAGATGGCCATTCAAAATAGCCAAAAACGCTACTTACATTAAAGAAATTGTTACAAAAAAGAAACGTATTACAATAAATAAGTTTAAAACATACCTTACTGGCATCAAAATAAACTGACAGTTCTAGTTTTCCATTAAATTTTTGATTGGCAACTGAAGCTAAACATTCATCAAACCATTTCTCAGCATTATGAACAGGTAGAACAATAGACTGTAAATAAAAATCATTCAGAATTTGTATTCACACTATTAATATTCAATTAAATATACTAAAAATTTAAAAAATATATATAAAATATATCTATTATGCAATTCCAATTTAACTTTATAGCAGTGAATAATTTTGGTCTATTGAAGATAGATCCTCACTTTTACATTACCGAATCAGAAATCTTTTATTAAATTAAAATCTTTTATTTATGGTATTTTCTATAAGCTTAGTATCATAAATTGAGTATATTTCCAGAAATAAACTTTGAACTATATAATACCATAACACTGAGATAACCAATGAAAAAGATATTACCTAATATATAATAGCAAGATTCTACTGTACACTTTCTTTTCAGATATATAGATACAGATCAAACAAACTGTAGACAAAAAAATTGAATCACAAGAATTCCTTAGCATTTAAGATCTAATTTCTATAGCTCTATATAAATGGATATCTAGTTTCTACAGATAACATTGGGCCAATGCTCAAAATTATATGCAACTGTAGAGCCTAGAGCCAGAACTACATCTTATTGACTTTGTTGTATATCAATGAAATTAGCCTTTAAAATTGCCATTAAATCATATTTGCTGTTGGATTTAAATATTGTCATTATATTATAATGAAATATAACTCAAACATTTAAATAAACTATTTTCAGAGTTTTAACCAATAATAGACTATATTTTCAAAGAGTGGAAAGAATGAAAATGTGGACTTGTATAATTCTGGCTGTAAGCCCTTCAATTTGTCACATTTATAACATTTATAAAAAGCTCAACATCACCTTACCAACGGGGATGAAATCAACACTATATCCAGGACCTGTTATGGTGTATATCGTAAGAAAATCTTTCTTCACAAACGTTTTCAAACTTTTTAAAATAGTTCTTCCTCAGGTAAAATCCAATGGAATGCTTCAAAAATAGAATGTAAAAATTTAAAACAAAATCGAATGCTTGTTTAACGAAACCCATTGTGATGGGATGCACATTCATGTGTAGATGGTGGTATTTAAAGTCCATCATCTATAAGGGCCTGTCATGCTACCGTTAGATTAAGTTCATCCTTTTGGTTGATACAGGTGGTCATGTGACTAGCTCTGTAGATGGATATGGCTTCTAGCCATTTTATATGTTCTAGGTGGGGTGTAGTGATGATGGCATCGACTTTGTCAAATTCCGCCTCAATGTTCGGATCAGAAGCACATGTGGCCAGGGCAGTGGTGTGTCGACCATGTCAAAGGTCCACTTGGTGCTCACATTTTCTGGTATTTAAGGAGTGTTTGGTGGAACCGATATATATGTCTCTTGTCCCATCTGCCATCCTAGAACATCTAAAATGGCTAGAAGCTATATCCATCTACAGAGCTAGCCACATGACTACCTGTATCAACAAAAAGGATGAACTTAATCTATCGGTAGCATGGTAGGCCCTTATAGACAGCCTTTAAATACCACCATCCACGCACAAATGTGCATGCCTGTCACAACAGGTTTCATTAAACAAGCATTCGATTTTTTTTAAGTCTTTATGTTTTTGAAGCATTCCATTGGATTTTATCTGAAGAACTATTTTTAAAAGTTCAAAAAGGTTTGTGAAGAAAGGTTTTCTCACGACATACACTGGTAACAGATTCCAGATGTAGTGTTTATAACATTTATGATAAAACTCTTGATAGATTTGTTTATCCTTTTTCTACACAATCATTAATAATAATACAAATCTTTACTGCTTTAATTCTATTATACTAACTATAGTACATCAGTCAGTCCTTGACTGTATTAGTAAGAACATAATTAATATGAAAATGATGCCAATGCCAAATTCTTTGAAAAAAAAATATATGTAATATAATTTATTTTATATATATGTATATATACTTTTTTATTTATTTATTTTTAATAAGAACATATTTTAATTCTAGTTGATTTATTCATAACTTCTGAATGTTGCTTGCTGATTTTCATTTCCACACACTGCAGAAGGCATATAACCCTTTCCCCACCCCGAATTGCCATCACCATTTGTGACATTTCACCTAATTACCCCTAAGCAACTAAAACAGTATATACTTCTTCCTTAACTCGTACTTAACAATCTTTACTGTATAGATTATTTATTTAATTTGTTACTAACCACATCAACACAGTTCATTTTGTAAACTAAAAAATTATAACATTGAGAAAAATAAACTATAACAATAATCTCTGTGCTAAAGATAAAACCTATTGTTATTCGTATTACTATCTACATTCAAACAGAATTCAACTTTGGCAACTGATATATTAAACCACGTTGCATAAAAATAAAAACCTGCCACCTCTCGGAGATGGAGATTTCAAATTGAAAAATTAATTTTAGTTTTAGTAATCATTAATATTAGAATCAAGTTATAATTTATTTTTATTCTATTAAACGTAATTTTTAATAAAAATAAATTCCGTGGTTTTATTTTTATTTTTTTAAAAATTGCATCGTTGTGCGAATACGAGGACTTTAAACAAGAAGCATGTAAGTAACAGTACCAATGATTTGAGTTTGTTTAGAAATAGCCTTAGACTTTATAGAATTTATAATGCTATGGTCATATCACAGATTTTGGTTATAGGATCACTCTTTTTCGTTCGACTGGACAGTAACAGTTCAGCTTAAACTATTCATCACAAATTATGAAGATTTGATTCGGATTCGAACTCGGATTCTTCGTTACAATAAGTCGCCGCATCGCGCTGCCATCTGATCCTTTTCACGATTGACTGTCGGATAGCCAAGGCGGTTAAGTCAGCGTACCGCTCTGGGGACCCATAATCTAGTTTGGGCCAGCAGCTGCAGAAATTTTTAATAAGTAGTTTTCCCGGATATTTGGATTTTCTAAAATATAAAATATTATTATCGTTATTCGTATAAGGTGATGGAACATGCAGAATTGTTTTTAATGATCAACAGCCGGTATTAAATATCGGCTATCAGTTCTTCTTACGCTGTCAGCCGGTATGACTTACCGACGCTTTCCGTCCGTAAAATGTCCCCCTGTAGGAACTGATCCCTCAACACCCGGTCATCCCGTGGGATTGGCCGAACTCACGATGGGTACGCAAGAAAGACTCTTAGTGTCCGCAGGGGAAAAAATCAATAATGAAAAATTTGATTTATTCAATCATTTCAAAAAATTTTAGTTTATAATCTAAAGAGTTAAATTAAAAATAATTTAAATTTTTAAATCAGTAACATTTTCACATAAAGAAAATAAAGATTAAAAAAATACAATAAAATAATTTCGTATTAATTTATAATTTTACAGCAAAACATAATGACGTCATCTCTTATACAAATTTATTTATTTTTAATAAGAACATATTTTAATTCTAGTTGATTTATTCATAACTTCTGAATGTTGCTTGCTGATTTTCATTTCCACACACTGCAGAAGGCATATAACCCTTTCCCCACCCCGAATTGCCATCACCATTTGTGACATTTCACCTAATTACCCCTAAGCAACTAAAACAGTATATACTTCTTCCTTAACTCGTACTTAACAATCTTTACTGTATAGATTATTTATTTAATTTGTTACTAACCACATCAACACAGTTCATTTTGTAAACTAAAAAATTATAACATTGAGAAAAATAAACTATAACAATAATCTCTGTGCTAAAGATAAAACCTATTGTTATTCGTATTACTATNCCACCTCTGGTATATATGTTAATAAAATTTATATTTTTTGATACGCAGACGACGTAACTGCGAAAGAGACCATCCAAGTGTGGTGTCGTGATTGTGAGTCATCAAATAAATTACATTACACATCTCTGCAATTGTATTGGTAATTATAACAAAAATAATGTTCACTTGGACTTCTTCTAACTTCGATAAGCTTTTAGGTAAGTTTTATTCAATCCTAATTCACAAATTATGTAAATTTAACTAATTTAAAAAAAAATTCTCATCAGCTGAACATTTGTTTACAATATTTTCTAATTTTCTGAAATGAAATTTGATTGACAAATAATAATAATTTCACATTCGGAAAATGATAAAAATTTAAATTATAAACTCAGACGGTGATATTAAAAAGTTTATTATGTGAAAAAATGGCAGAAATGTTTTGTTGGAATTTTAATGGAATTTTATTTATTTAATTTTTTTTATGTACCGAAGCCTTGAACAGTTAGTAAGCAATTAATCAGGTCTATAGAGGTTACTTTTAGCTTTTTATATATTTACATAAACATAGTACATAAGAGTAACTTTACCATTTTTTTTTTTTATATTTATAACTAAAATCCTGTTTTGTTTTTTCTTCTTTACAGCTTTTCTACGAATAAAAAATAAACAAAAAATGTTACGGGTAATCCTGCAGTTTACGTCGGTCGATGCCGATTGCAAATTTTAAAAAATTGTTATTAAAAATATATAATATGAAAATTCTAATATATCTATAATCGTAATTATTACAGAAATTGCTTTTAGCCCTAGGTATAATTATATTATTTAAAATATCTATAACTGCCAGGCAGATAATAGTAAGGGCTTATCACACCAATGATAATGGGCACAAACACTCAAGAATCAAAGTAAAACATTTTATTGTACACCCCTGTTTTTGTTTTATTAAATGTTTTACTTTGATTCTTGAGCGTTTGTGCCCGTTATCATTGGTGTGATAAGCCCTTACTATTATCTGCCTTGCGGTTATAGATATTTTAATTAATTTAATCTATGATTGTCGTTAAATATTTGAAAATCTTCTTTGATTTGTAAGTAATAACAATATTGTACAAATGTCTTAAACCTGACGTTATTATTTGGAGTCGAACAATTGCCATAAACGAATTACTTATAATTTAATTATTAATGGTGGGTAAATAGCTCCGTACTTCACGGCAGTCGTTTGGCTGCTTCTTTAATCACAATTAAAAATATCTACGTAATTTATCTGTGTAGTTGGTGTTGACTGACGTAAAGTGTGGAATTATTTTTTTTTAGTCTAAATAATAAATATCTCTAGCAACAGAATCTTAGTGACAGTTCAAAAATTCAGATAAAAATAAAAAAGATGGAATCAAATTGTTTAAAAGTACTAGTGCACTTTTCTAGTACTAGTATACTAGTTTTCTCATTTTGACTCTGATAAAGCAGTTTTTATTTTAGTTTTATTTATCTAGTATCTTCTGGACTTTAAATACAAACAACTTAAAATACTTTATTGAAAGTTAAACTACGTGAAATTCCACTTTCAAAGTGCTTTTGAGCTCTAGCGTAATGCACGTCTTTAAAGAAAATGTATACATACTTAAGATGTTTAAGTTATAAAAAGCATTTATGCAATGTAACAAAATATAGAAACTGGATGAACTTCCCTTCTAATACTGGAGGTAATATAATTCTCTCAACTAAAAAACCTTTCAATCTTCAATGTTATTCTTCTTGGCAAACGTTTTCAACTCTACCAGGGTCTTCTTCAGGCCACTGTTTTAATAAATTCAAACAGTACAAAATCAAACAGGAACCAAATAAAAGCGATTCAAATCCTAGAACGTCAACGTTAATATCAAAAATATAGAACACCACATGGTGGTGTTCTATATTTTTGATATTATTGTATTTTTGTAAGTGGAACCTTGCTTAATTAATGAGCATAATTTGTTCCAGAATTTTACTCGTAATGCAAAACACTCATTAAGTGAAACAATTTTTCCCATATAAATTCATGTAAGATAAGATAATGTGTTCCATGCCGAAAAAAATACTCAAATATTTTATGTATAACATTTATTCAAAGAAAATTATACAATATACATTGTTAAGGAGCATGNAGATAAGATAATGTGTTCCATGCCGAAAAAAATACTCAAATATTTTATGTATAACATTTATTCAAAGAAAATTATACAATATACATTGTTAAGGAGCATGAATTATCATTATTTCTTCTAGTGCAGAATGAATCTACCTGGAATGTGAATTTGATTTGCAGAAACAAAAAAAAAAAATCAAAATACAGTAATTTCTAATATTTAATTAGGCCTATAGCCCATTGGCAATGGATAGAGAGAAATGGAAGAATTAGTGGAAAAGGCATCAGACTCCAAGCAATAAGCCCAGGGTTAATGATGATGAATTATAGCCTTTATATAGCCAAAGAATTTGGCATATCATTTGGCATTGTATTATATAACAGGCTATGGTTGTTGATGTTTATATGTGATATGTCTGAACACAAGTTTGGGGAAAATGTGTGATCACAAACGACACTAAGATGCTAGCAGAACGAGTGCTAAACACAAACTGATGTAGCGTGCGCACAATCTGGGACTTTCCTTTTCCTTGTCACTCGTTATGCGAAACATCACTTGTTAATTAAGCGAGTCATTTTTTTATAATTTGTTTTGCTCATTATGCGAATTACTCGTTATGAGAGGTGCTTATTAAGTGAGGTTCCACTGTACTGAAAATTTCTTTCCTTTTCCTTGTCACTCGTTATGCGAAACATCACTTGTTAATTAAGCGAGTCATTTTTTTTATAATTTGTTTTGCTCGTTATGCGAATTACTTGTTATGAGAGGTGCTTATTAAGTGAGGTTCCACTGTACTGAAAATTTCTTTCATCCATATAGTTTTGTCTATAGTGATTCTCCCTATTCTTACTGACACCCTGGAAATATAAAATTGTTTCAGTAGATAAATATGTTCTCATTTAAGACATTTTGCCCTAGGGAAGAATTGTCTTTTACTATACACCTCCCTCTAAATTGTTTGATGTAAGATAGTGCTTCAAATTATCCTAATATACTTGAAGATGAAATCAACTAGGACATCTTTGGCCAGAATTCTATATATCTTGTTTTTCTTTAGAGGTTCTATTGATTATTTATCATTTCTTAAAATGATAAAAAAAACTATGAAGTAGTCGTTCTAAATTGTAACATGATTAATGTTCCAGCAAGTGTCTCATTAGTAGGCATCCAGAACAGAGGAACTAGAATCTTGTCATTATGGTTTATAAGTATGGTTTGCATAAGAATGATTTTCAAGCACACTTACATATTTTTGTAAGTGTGCCTGAAAATAAGTTCAAATGATACCATAGTACTAGGTTATATTTCTGTTTTTTTTATTTTAATCTATATATATATATATAAAAATGGACGTGTGTGTCCCTATATTTCACTTTTCCGCAAAAACTACACATTGCACATGAATGGTGTTTGTATGTGGTAATAGCCCCAAGTCTCCATTCGTGCACTATGGTGGTTGTGTCTTGATAGCTATAAGGGTGCGAGAGATATGGGCTTGAAAGTGGTTGAAAGTGGAAGATTTTCTATTTCAATTTTAAAAATTTTCGAATTCGAATTGGTTTGATTATAGAACGATTGTAAACGTTCCAGAAAATTGATCAAATTGAAAATAGTTCGTTTGACTGGACGTAAAAATTCTCTAATTAGTCTGGAAACGGGGGACCTAATTCTTGCATTCTGTGAAAACGGGTAAGATTGGCTATAATGCAATTATCTTAATCTTTACTATCGTTACTTTTTGCCCACAAATAAAAACCCAGCGAAGCGGGTCCTTGCAGCTAGTTCCATATAAAACCAAATCTGATAGTCCTATATGTTAATAATCAAATGATACAGCCAGATTCTTAGGCTATAATATGGCTAGTTAGTAAGCCATATCATAGCCTGATAAGAATCCAACTGTATTAGTTGAAGTTATTTTATATGTTGAATAATTTACTAATTCAATTTTTTTTTGTCGAAGTAAGTGTTCTTCCAGTTTATGCAATAACCTTTCAATCCTCTAAGCTATTTGAGTATCTAGCCAATTTAGAAGAATGCAATACCATAATGTTGTAAATGCCATTTTTCTCTAAATGTTTTATTGAAGAAATGAATTCTAAATGCAATGTTATCTGCTGCAAAAAAATACTGTGCTGATAATGGTGTAATAAGTGGCTGTATTTTGAAATTAAATTCGTGTGCAAATCATAATGTTTTAAATGCCAAAGTGCAAGTTTTGTGACTTTTAGTGCTTAAAACATTACGGCTTATGTTTACATCATTTTGTTATTCAAAAGAATTTGTAACTTAGTGAGTTTTTTACCATTTTATTGTAAAATTGAAATGAATTCCTTCAAGACTTGAAAGAATTCATTTACTAGAAAAACTGTTTTTTATACTAAATCTACCATAAGCTGGAATTTTTGTAAATTATATATTAAAAAAAAAATCATTTTTTTTTTAATACATTTTCAGCACTTCTTTATAGTTCTAATAAACGTTTTCAGCTTGATTTACAGGCTTTCTTCAGGTTAGAAGCCGTTCTAATTAGGAGGAGTTATGCTGTGTTCCAAACGGAACAATTTAAACTCCTCCTAATTAGAACGTCTTCTAATCTGAAAAAACAGTGGTGTGTGTATATATATATATATATATACATATGTGTATGTATATATACACACACACCACTGTTTTTTCCCTTCTCTCCTGAAAAGTGTTTTTTGACATCTAAAGCATTGTGGCATTGCACACTTCATTTATCTTTTATTGAATACTTTTATTATTTTCATTCTTCACTAGACATTTTGTGTGTACATTTAGACTTTTATCTTTTGAATAAATTATTCTGACAGAATCTTATTTTTATAAGCATTTAAATATTTATATAATTGAAAATATTGTCAATGTTCTTATTCATACTACCAAAACCAATAGCTGCTTTTAGGAATTGTTCATTATGTGTATAGCTTAATGGAGAGGGCACTGAAAGTGTATCATTATATACAATGGGGAGGAAAGAGTCAAGGCATTATATACATGAACTTTTTTAGTGGTTTTAGTGGCAATTCTTATAAGCCAGTGATGAAAGACCTTTTCTGGATGAGAGTGGCAAGGAATTTTATAAGCTTCCAGTGAACCACACATTGTTTCTTATGCAGTTGCAGGCCTTAAGTTAGCTTTAACATACTTCATAATTATCAGTATACTAGGTACAGTACTTAAATAATATATTCTAATGATATGCAAACTAGTAATATACAGTGGTACCTCAGGATACGAAATTAATTCGTTCCAAAACTGAGATTGTATCATGAAAATGTCGTAAGGTGAATCATTTTTCCCCATACGATTACATGTAAAACCAAATAATTCGTTCCAACGAAAAAACACTCAAATTAAAGCTAAGTAGTACATTAAAAAAATAACTATAGTAAGGAAAACACTGAAAAATGCATTTTGTAGTTGTAAATGTATAAATAACCATAATAGAATAATAATTAATTTTAAAAATATATAGTTTTATTTGCACTTTACTTTTGATGATAGACGAAGGTGGCGGTGTAAACTGATGGCGGAGGAGGGGAAGAAGGGAAATGATACTAAAATCTAACCTACATAACATAATGTAACAATAACTTAAAAATAACTTAGAAAAGATTAAAATAATTAGTGTTGTTTTATATTTTTTGTTTTAATTTTTATTCACTGCTTTTTGCTTTATTTCCTTCACTTTCACCAGCACTTTCACTGGATAGAGGTGGCTTGGTTAAATATCTATCCAAAGAGGTTTGGCTTTGCCTACTTTTTAAAATGTTTATAAAATGACTTAGGCAAATGCGATTACTCCGAGCGGCAATACGGCCAGTGTGAACCTTTTCGGGATGTTTCTTTTCAATAAAATCAGTCACTTTCTGATAATACCTCAAGATTTCCTTCATCGAGCGAGATCATTCCACGAAGAAGCAAACACGCAGACTGAGACCAATGAACAGAAGTGAATAAAAAATGGCGCTGCGAACTAATGTAACGTCGTATGGTGAGTTTTTGTTCGTATCGTGGAGCAAAAATATGTTCGAATTTCATGTCGTATCCTGAAAATTTCGTATGCTGGGGCGTTCGTATCCTGAGGTACCACTGTATAGTTTATTCTCTTCTTTTCATTAGTCTGTATAGTAAAAGATAAATGTGAGTCAGCCTGAGCTGTCAGATGACAGGAGATATGTGAAAGAGATCAGATCCATCCTTCCATTCCTTTCATCTGACATAGACCCTTCCAGCTCAGTCTGATTGGGCTGTAATTTGAAAAAATTATAGACCTAAAAATTCTTGTTGTTGTCTATCCATCCGTGTGTCTGTCCTTCCTTAATCTCGAGAATGGAGTTAGATACATGAAAGTCAAAACCACATATAAAAAGCTTAGGGGCAGGAGGCCCTGATTAAACTATATATAGGAACTTCCAGTGCAAACCAGAAGGCATGTTATTTCAATTTAAAAATTTTCCCCTGAAAGAAGTTAGATGATTGGCACAACTCCATTGCTAATGGAAAAGTGTGATGTACAGTACAAGGGCAAGACACTACAGTACTAATTTGAGGTGGACAGCATATATTTTAAATTAAATAAATAAAAAATACGATTAAAAATTGCTGCCTGGCATTGTGACAAAGTCACAGTAAATAATTGCTTGTTCAGTTTATCTTTCATTGCATGGACTCTAGTCAAGTTTAGTTTGTTCTTTGTCATGAATATCAGCTTAATTAGGGTTGCAAAATGGCACAAGACAAACAGGGAAATAAAACTCCATTGTCAAAGCCCCAGGGGTCACATATTACGTAGGAGCTTGTGGGTCTAATATATAACCCATGACTAGTAAGTATGCTTACAATGAGTTCTGTGAATAAACTATCAGTTAAAAAAGTTCTGTAAATATTTTTTAAGTTATTTCTTCAATGTCAGGAAGGTCCAAGAACACTACTGAACATGTAAGCAAAGATTTGCCAAGTCAAAAATGACTCAAAACTATTCTTGTAAGTAATGGATGACAATTTATTATTCCATATAAAAATACCATAAAATGGTCTTTATTCACTCAGTTAACTCTCATTATGTCTCATTTATTTAATTAAGAAATATATATATATGTATTATGTTTGTTTACTTTGTACTTGCTTTTGCTTTGTATTTGTAAGAGATTTATTTCATTTTAAGAAATTACCTAAAAATTAAAAAAAAAATGTATATATAAAATTATCTATAAATTTTTATAAGCTTTACATGTACTGTACTTTTCTATATTTTATATATATATATATTTATTTCAACATGCTGATAATGTAAGAATTGCATCATGTAGTATTACTCATCTATATTTTTTTCCCTGTACAAATAAATAGTATAAAAATGTCCATTGACTTAATTTGAATCACCTAAAATATAACAAATGATAAGATTAAAATTTGCCAATTGGATCAGTTTGTCTTGAACCTAATTTTGACATTCAACAATATAATACATATTATAATTAATAAAAATAATGAATTCTAGATAAGTTAACATATGATAAATTTACATACCTACTTATACAGTAAAAATAAAATTTTTAGTTTCATTTTTATTATATAAACAAACATACATTTTATAAATTTTCATGTTTTTATCATATATAACTACTACAGATAAATAAAGCAAACAACTAAACTGCTCTATCAGAATTAAATTATATCGAATGGCAGTTTCTAACTTGTAATAACATTCCACAACAAAATTAGCTTTTGAACACTAATTAATAGTTTAAAATAAGTGTGAAAAACAGAGAGCATCACTAATTTTTAATGAATATCGGCTTTTGAAGCACTTTGAGCTGGCTCGTTTCTACTCCACGATCGCTTGCATTTGACATTGTTATAAACAATCCATTTTTCGTTGCCAGTTAAGATTTGCTTCAAAAATGGATCATTTACTTGATGATCAAGAAGCAAATTGCAGATGTCAATGCGACAGAGCAATTTCTTTAAGAACATGTGGAACCCATATATTGAGCTTTGAAATGAAACCAAGCCATTTCAAGTGATTATAAATAGTTGAATTAGACAAATTTAATTTCCTAGCGATTTCTTGTTGTTGTTCGTCAGTTTTTTGCAATCAATACCTTTATTTTGTCTTCATCGGCTTTGACTGGCCTTCCAGAATGTGGTGCATCTTCAATATCAAAGTTTTCGGAACAGAATTTTGTGAACCAGTTTTAGTATTGTCGTTCTGTCAACACATCATCTCCATACACAACACACAATTTTTTTTCTTGTTTGAACAGCATTCTTACCTTTTCAGTAATAAAAAAGCAAAATATGTCAAAAATGCTGCTTTTGATTTTCCATATTTGATGGTACACAAAAAAAAAAAAAAAAAAAAAAATTGCAAGGAATCAAACAAAATTTTTTATAAATAAGCCTTGAAATTTCAGCTGTCAAAATATATAATGACAATATGATTTTAGAATGAAATTGGCATGTAAAAATATAACTAATTCCTCTGGTGGTAAAAAATGAAATTACTCCGAACAACCCAATAGTTTGTGAAGTAGTAGTAGTTACTCAGTGCTCCACATTAGATAGGTGAACCACCAGTGAATGACACAATTATTTCAAGAAAAATGGGCAGAAAGTGTCTTTTTCATATACTGTGGTCTTTTGTGACAAAATTTTTATTTATAGGAAAATTAAAATTTATCAGATTTTCTTCACATAAATTTTAAGAGTTGTTAATTTTGGTAATGTTATAATTTTAATTCTGTTAAATATTTTCAAAAGATTTTTTCCTCATCTTCATATTTTTTTAAAAACAACTACATGTTAACTAATGATTTATATAACTTCTGGTTTGTAAAATGTCTATTTAAATAATTATAGTATATTAACTTTTTTAAATTATTAAAAATTAAACCTTTATTAAAAACAAATTAAAAGAAGATATTATAAACAAAATCAGAAACAAGATATTTAAATCATTTATTTTAAATTATTATATATTTAAAATAAGTTTTTTTAATATATTATTTTGTTTTGATCTAATTTTGAACTTTAAATATTTTTAAAATAAGTTTTTGTCATTTATTCCTTTTTTATAACATAAATTAATTTTTAATCAGCAGATATGCTTCTAATAATATAATAGGCTATGTAAATTATTGGTTAATCTGTAATTGTTCTCAAAAGGTTTTTGAAGATGATGGAAGAGGCCTAAGAAAGTGTTTAACAAAATAAATTTAGGACTTCTAGAAGTGAGTTGTTAATTTTGATAAGTTTACTAACAAAAGAGCATATTTTATATTTTTGAGAAATACATTAAAATTTTGTGCATACATGAACTTCCTGTTTTTCATTCTTTGGAAAGACAGACAAATCTGAAGTCATATTTCTTTTCCTCTTACAAAACAGAAAATATATGTATTAAAATTTTACTATCCACTATATAGCTTTATTGTCAATTATGTTTTCCCCCTCTGACAGTTTAAATTACAAATATAAAAATCTAACAGTACACATTGCTTATAAGCTGAACAAATAACCAACACCTAAATGTGTTTTCCAACAAACAATAAACAAAAAATTTATTGCTCAAATGTTTTCGGCCATTGTTTAGAGGCCATCATCAGGAATACATAACAGTTCTATCTGTATAAAAGGATAGGATTTGTACAAGGATTGGTACAAATTTACAATAGGATTGATAGTGATTTAAATTTGCATTTAACTTACAGGAGAAAACCCAATGTTTTCTGCCTTTTAGCTAATGCAGGAGACAGCTCAGATGACACAAAAGCACCAGGGGTGTACCATATTCCATTACAAGATGGATGATTTAACAGGCATATATTATACATCAGATCCACTTACAGATCCCTTCAAGTCAGAACATGTAACCATAAATATGATGTGACCAAAGGGAATTATAGCACAACATTTTCCCGTTATGCTGCCAAACCTGGGGTTTCCCTGTTCGGATGAAGCTACCCTTTTACATAGGTTCCTAGACCGACACGACATATGGAGACTAGAAATTTATATAGTCAGCATGAAAGGAAATTGCATCATCTCAAACTGTATTCCAGTACCACAATCATGGAAATATTATTTAGATTGCCACAGAATAATAATAATAAAAATAATAACTCTCCTGTGGTCACCACCTGGTTGTGGTGGGAGAGCCCAGTAATTTTACTGATCCACAGGGCAATGCAGGCTGGAGCACAAGCTCCTGGTAGGGACACCCATGCCAGTAAGGTCTATGGGGAGAAATGAAGCTAAGAGTGACCACACACCCACATTCTGTGGAGAAATTTATCATGGTAGTAACCAGATCTAAGTATGATACCGGCTCGGACGTTGCCTGGGTTAACAAGGTCCGTGTTCGTGAGTTAGGCAGAGGCTCACGTTCGAAAAATAGGTTCCAGTCTCCCTTGGTTACCGGTGGCGAAAGCAGCGCCGGCCCAAGCATGGCTACTGCAATGCCCTCAACAGATGTGAGGAATCAACCTAGCCTTGGTGTTTCTGTGGCAATGCATC
>NW_019384353.1:242287-321280 GCF_000671375.1 Centruroides sculpturatus | reverse complement strand
GAAATATTCATTAGGCGAGGAATTTTTCAAGGAGACTCCTTGAGTCCTCTCTGGTTCTGCCTAGCCCTGAACCCATTATCCAACATGTTAAACACGCAATACGGCTACAATATCAGACACGAAAAAACAACACAGTTTACGCTGTCACATCTCATGTACATGCACGGACGACATAAAAATTTATGCATCCACACAAAAACAACTTCATCAACTCCTACAAATCACACATTCATTCACTAAGGACATACAAATAAAGTATGGCCTAGACAAATGCAAAACACTTCACATAGAAAAAGGAATCCTGAAGAAAGAAGATTTTGCACTTGGAAATGGAGACGTTGTAGAATTCACCCTCTTCCATAGATTCAATAAGTATTTAGGATTCCAACAGGCCAAACTAACAGAATATACACAAATAAAGCAAAGATTAATTAAAGAATTCCAAAGTAGGTTAAACGCTATCCTCAGAACACAGTTAAATGCAAAACACACAGTTAAAGCAATAAACACGTATGTCATCCCAGTACTCACATACTCTTTTGGAGTTATACATTGGACTCGCACAGATCTCGAGCAACTCCAAAGGAAAACAAGAACAACGCTTACTAAGCATAAACATCATCATCCTAAATCCGTCACAGAAAGATTAACCCTTCCACGTAAAGAAGGCGGACATGGCCTGACTCACATAGTTAACCTTCACTACAAACAAATACAGTCACTGTGAGAGTTTTTCTACAGGAAACAAGAAACATCGCAATTACATAAAGCAGTAACCCTAACAGACTCAAATACCACACCATTAAACTTACACTCGCATCATACAGACATGACACAACATATAAAAAGCATAGACACCATCAAGCAATCGTGGGCTCAAAAGGCACTCCACAGCAGGCATCCTTATGATCTGGCCCAGGATTTTGTTGACAAAACTGCGTCAAACAGCTGGTTAGATCGGGGATGCCTCTTTGGGGAGACGGAAGGATTCATGATTGCCATACAGGATCAGGTCATAAATACTAAAAACTACAGAAAACACATACTCAAAGATACAACACTCACAAATGACACATGCAGAAAATGTCACATCATGCCAGAAACTATACAACACATCACTTCTGGTTGCAAGCTCTTGGCACAGACAGATTACTTACATAGACACAATCAAGTAGCAAATATAATACACCAAGAGCTTGCAAAGAAACACAAATTGGCAGACATCCACGAACCATACTACAAGTATATTCCACAGACAGTATTGGAAAACAACACGCACAAAATGTACTACGACAGAGCCATAATCACAGATAAAACAATTTACCACAACAGACCAGACATCACACTCATTGACAAACACAATAAAATCACATACATTATAGACATAGCCATTCCAAACACTCACAATGTACAAAACACATGCACTGAAAAAATTAGCAAGTACACAGAACTCGCCCAGGAAATAAGGCATCTGTGGAGGATGGATAGGGTGCTTATTGTACCTGTTGTTCTCTCCTGTACAGGTGTGATACCACACACACTACACAAAAGCCTGGGAACATTACAATTGAGTAGAAATACATACATCACACTACAGAAGGCCACTATATTGAATATATGCCGCATTGTTAGGAAATTCCTGAATACAGACACACATGCTGACACACTTATTTAATTTTAGTTTTGTTTTGGTTGCTATGCCTTGACTTTGGTTCGGCATAGTACACAGCCATCGGTGTGAACCGAGTATAACTCACAAAACCCAACATAATAATAATAATAATTTTATTTGTAATTTTATTTGCAAAATTAAATAAATTATTATTTTTAATGTAAATGAGACAATGTCCACATCAAACATCTTTTTAAATATTTGAAAGATTGGAATGAAGCAAAGTTTGAATGATAGAAATTTTCGAAAGATAGAACTGTTTTTATGTATTCCTGATGATGGCCTCTAAATAATGGCTGAAAACGTTTTAGCAGTAAATTTTTTGTTTGTTTGCTGGAAAACTCATTTAGGTGTTGGTTATTTTATCATACAGTTCCAGTTTATAAGTGTGTCATAAAAGCTGACTAAAAATGAACAAAACAATAATATTGTTAACTACACCAACATTTTAGATATGTTACATTGTTTATTTTTTTAATCAAAATTGGTTAATAATTAAACTGTTTCAAATTATAATATGAAATATACCAAATTTATTTTTTATGTAAACTGTAAAAAATTAAATTGTAATTGCAAGTACTTTTTTGTTATATATTCCACACAGAATTTTTGTGTTTTTTATGATCTTCACAAGTTGACTCTTGATAACTCAGTGGAAGAGACAGAGAAAATTATAAAGTTATGGAAATTATCATTACTTTAATGAGATGATAAACATCATATGTACAATGTAGTTAGACTTAAATATGATACGTTTTTTAAAAGTAATTTTTAGGTATTACATATTATAAATATTTACAAAAACATTCATACTATTAATGAAAGAATACTGTTGTGTAGATTTGACATTGACATCCCCTTGTTTCATGCTTAACTGCCTGAAGGCAGTTGCTGTAGCATTTGCTTTTGTGTTATGCCTCTAAAAAACTGATAACAGCTTAAGGACTTTTCAAGCTTTCCTACATGTAAAAGGAACAGGTTACTTGTTAAATATGATACTAATTTCTGTCTCTCATTGAACACATTTCAACACATTATTCAATGGTCATTAATAGGTAAATCTATCATGCAAGAACAGATAGAAAAAGCATTTATGAAGTGTTCAGGTCCTGATATTTGCTCAAATGTCAGGACTCGATTTCTGTTTCTTGATCTTCCAGTATCTCTAAATTGCTATTTACAAAAATAAGTGGCCAATACTATAACATCACTCTATCTATGTATTCAATCAGACTACATTAAGTACTATAAATACATAAATATATATTTAGTTTGCTTTATACTACCCCAAACATCTCCCTCCAGATTTTGTCTAGGAAAGCACCGATTAATTATCTAATTGACTATAACACTAAGCTCTGTCATCTTAAGTGGGGTAAGTCTACCTGCATCAATAATCAAATTATCAACAGTCAGGATCTTGAATGCAACTTTCAGTATGCTTTAACTAAACACCCAGCCACTCCTAATAAGATCAACTTCTACCAACCTGATCATGTGGATATAGAAATCTTTACTGATGGATCCAAAGCAAATTTCACTGTAGGCAGTGCCTTTGTTGCCTTCCACAACAATGAGGAGATTGCCTCTGGTCAGCACAGGTTGGGCGATCACTGTACTGTTTTCCAAGCAAAGATGTTCGCCATCAGGTCGGCCGTGGCCTGGTCTGTCTCCAACTTTGCAGGCAAATCTGTGGCCATCATCTTGGACAGTGCATCTTCAATCTCCCTCATAAAAAAAACCATTCCTGTTGTCCCATCTACACAGATATACAGGACACTATCAACAATTCCTGCAATCTTTTCTTCATCTACTGGAGAGACACTCACCAGGGCATGCTTGGTAATGAGCATGCTGATGCCTTGGCTAAATCTGCTAGTGATGACCCTAACCTTCCAGCTGCCTACAATAAAATTAACAGCAACACTTGTAAAGTACTATATATTTTTTTTCTGACTTTCTACAACGATTATCAACATGACTGTGTGCCGGAAATAGCCATTCCCTAACGGGTACTTTAAGCGGATTTGTGTTAGTGTGCCAGGCCTGGACTTTAAGCGTGCACCGAATTAAATAATGACAAAGTTTGTCAATAACAATCCAATATTTAATAAATATTCTAGTAATAACTATATACAAAATTTAGTAAAAAAATCAAATAACAATTTATTCAATGAAAGTCAATAAAAATCAACCCGTCGAAACTCAAATCAATCTATTTTCTAACTTAACTCTATTCCCCTTTGGAATTTGACAAAATTCAAAGACTTAACTTATGTATAATAATTCTTATAAATTAAAGATCCTTATCGTCACTTCAATATACTAGGAACCTTTTTCCTCAACTCTCAAGACTTTCTCTAATCTTCGATCCACAAATCAAATAACTTCAAAATTGCCTTGGAACTACTTTATCCTATCGGACATCTCTCTTTCGTTTACTGCTACGAAGCTCACTATGCTCGTTGCTAACAGAAGCTCACCTCGCTTGTCTTCACTTGAGGTTCAGTCTTTATAATGTGAAGTGACGTCACAATTCTGAATGCGATCACTCCCCTCATTTACATACTTATTTGCTAACAATAAACTTTTTCTATTTGTCTGGCAGCCTATTTTCCAACAATACTCACTAACCTTTTACATTATTCTTTTTGACAATTTTTGGGATGTTTTTATTCTTTAAGGTTTAGCAAGGTCCTAAGTTATGCTTGTGGGGTCTCCCCCTTTTCTTGATGCAGACTTGCTTTTTTCCGCTCGGGAACGCAAGTGTGCGTGAGTTTTTCCTACGGCACTTTTCTCTCGTCGGTGAGTTGGTTTCTCTTCTATTTTTAAGTTTCTAAGGTGAATGGTGAGGAAACCTTCGTTCTAACAAAACATAACCCCAAACAAAAATATAATAAAAAGCAAAAATAAAAGTAAATAAAAATAATACTCGGACTTGGTTCCTTACACCCTGTCAAAAACCTACTATGGAAGGACCTTCTTGTGACTTGGCAACAGAAATGGGACAATCATAATTATCCAGTTACACACAGATTCATCCCAAACATTGAGTGTTTTCTTCTTAATAAATGGTACATTCCAGGCCACCGCAACAGCCAGTTTCTCACTGGCCATGGTAGATTTTAGTCATACTTGGCTAGATTTGTCAATGCCCCTAGCTCTAACTGTTCCCTCTGTGGTACTAGTGACAGCAATCTCCATTACATCTTTGACTGTCCCATGCTGGAGCTGGAGAGGCACTATTTAAAGTCCACCATTGAAGCACACTGGTACAGCTGGCCTAGTGACTGCTACAGCTTCAACCACTAAGACTCTTACCTTGCTTTTCTTGTACTTTGATCTCCTTTTGAACTTGTACTTTTGATTTGAACTCCTTTGATCGTACCACTGTCGCTGTTTACATTTAACTGCCTCACATGCCTGCAGGCCATTCACCTACATCTGTCTTCTGCAATGTTGACGTCACATGCATCTAACCTGTACCAATGTCCTCAGTGCATTGTACTGATGTCCTTTACCCGTGTAAACTCGTGTATACTTATTTACTCTGTATAGAAACATCATTACTCTTCTCTATTATGTTGTGTTACTTTAATTACTTAATTCCTCTTGATATTGTACGTTAAATTTACACATCCACGCTTATTTGTATTTGCAATCTCCGTATTTCTTGTACCAATATGTCAAAACTATAATTCTGTATTTTACTTTACGCTTGTTTTTATTTTGCTTACATTACATTGTATATATTTGTAAATAATTTCGTCTTTATTATTATTATGTTGGATTTTGTGAGTTATACTCGGTTCACACCGGTATCTGTGTACTATGCCGGACCAGAGTCAAGGCATAGCAACCAAAACAAAACTAAAATTAAATAAGTGTGTCAGTGTGTGTGTCTGTATTCAGGAATTTTCTAACAATGTGGCATGTATTCAATATAGTGGCCTTCTGTAGTGTGATGTATGTATTTCTACTCAATTGTAATGTTCCCAGGCTTTTGTGTAGTGTGTGTGGTATCACACCTGTACAGGAGAGAACAACAGGTACAATAACTACCCTATCCATCCTCCACAGATGCCTTATTTCCTGGGCAAGTTCTGTGTACTTGCTAATTTTTTCAGTGCATGTGTTTTGTACATTGTGAGTGTTTGGAATGGCTATGTCTATAATGTATGTGATTTTATTGTGTTTGTCAATGAGTGTGATGTCTGGTCTGTTGTGGTAAATTGTTTTATCTGTGATTATGGCTCTGTCGTAATACATTTTGTGCGTGTTATTTTCCAATACTGTCTGTGGAATATACTTGTAGTATGGTTCGTGGATGTCTGCCAATTTGTGTTTCTTTATAATTTGTGTTTGTTTGCAAGCTCTTGGTGCATTATATGTCTGTGTAAATAATCTCTGTGCCAAGAGCTTGCACCCAGAAGTAATGTGTTGTATAGTTTCTGGCATGATGTGACATTTTCTGCATGTGTCATTTGTTAGTGTTGTATCTTTGAGTATGTGTTTTCTGTAGTTTTTAGTATTTATGACCTGATCCTGTATGGCAATCATGAATCCTTCTGTCTCCCCAAAGAGGCATCCCCGATCTAACCAGCTGTTTGACGCAGTTTTGTCAACAAAATCCTGGGCCAGATCATAAGGATGCCTGCCATGGAGTGCCTTTTGAGCCCACGATTGCTTAATGGTGTCTATGCTTTTTATATGTTGTCATGTTCATATGTTGTGAGTGTAAGTTTAATGGTGTGTTATTTGAGTCTGCTAGAGTTACAGCTTTATGTAACTGTGATGTTTCTTGTTTCTTGTAGAAAAACTCTCGCAGTGACATTATTATTATTATTTTTTTTTTTTAAATTTATATCATCTCACTCATATTATGTATTCATGTACTTCTATGTATCTAGTACCATGTCTAACTGGGTTATACATTTGTAGCATCCAGTATTTACTGTACTCCAGTAAGTTACAATAAAATATCTATCTATCTATACTAATGACATTCTTTTCATAATACAAGTAGAGAAGCTCTTATTCTTCATATACCTAATAATGTCAAGCACTGTACAAAATTAGATACACACTAAAATTATTAGGTGAGTATTTCAATCAGAGAAGCAAGACTTGAAAATGGTTTCAATTTATAGAAATACAAAATGCATTTATACTTATGAGAATTATGTCAGAACAGTAATGAAATTTGACTTATTGAGAGTCAACTGTAATCCAAAAAATTTAATTAATATCAAACTTTAATTTTGATGGTAGTAAAATGAATAAGTTATAAGGCAAACATATTTATGCTAATCTTTAATTAGCATAAATATGTTTGCCTTATAACTTAAATATTCATAATATGCAAAATTATTTTTGTTGTAAAATACATTAAAGAAATTTTTAAACTGATTTTAAAAATTAGTGATTACTTTTTTCAATGTTGGATAATTAATAAGTTATAATTTCACTGTATAAAAGGTTTAGCAAAATTAAGCTGTAACTTTTTAGTTTTGATAATTACACTAACTCTATGAATTAAGACTTGATGGGTGTTTGTATCAATATGTAATTCTTCATAATTTGCTAGGCACATTTTAGAAATGTTACCCATATTTTCCTATCACACCAGATTTTCTCACACTTGATTAAGGTAAAATTATTTATCACTGTAAAATAGCATATATTTATTTTAGATATCAGGATATTAAATAAGAATGCACTGAAACTATAGGATAATATTAAAACAAGATTTTAAGTTTAATTAATTTTGTCAGTCTTCATTAGTGGATGGGATTTGTTCAAGCAAATGCAGAAAATACATAGATTCAGTGCTGATGAGACCACCTATGAATATGAAGAAGAATTAACAAGTTCTACTGTGATACACTGGAAATTTCTTGACTTCCCAATTATTCCATCTGCTGCTGTCGGTTTTTGTTGAATATTTTCTTTTTAACTTACAAGACCATTTTATGGATTTATTATCTCTCTCCTGTTTTGTTTTTTCCTTTGTTTAATATACCAGCAATAGCTAATTGTATTCACATTTCTGTAGCTTTAGTATTTGTATTTCATTTATTTTATATCTTGGTTAAATCTTTTATTCTTCTTTCATTATAGGAATTTCATGGGAATGCAACAAATTTTTTCCATTCTCATTTTTAAACCTCTATGACACTAGATGCAATGTCATAGTTTGTCTTTGTTTTCCGGATTCATACAAATGTAAGATTCTGGCCAGAATAGAGGGTCTTGAAATTACTCTCTATCACTTAATTGGCTTCTAGTCTGTTGGACTAGCCCTCTCATCAAAGGATGGCTTTTCTATGAGTATTAAAAAGATGCAGAGACTAGACGATTTTAAAATCTCTCTTCTACGTCAGGATCCCAACACCAGTTAATCAATTTATTGCGGATTAACACGCATAGCTATAATAGATGATAATATTTATATAGAATCTAATCAAATAGGAGGACCTTTCTATATGAGTGGAGACTGATTAACTATACCTCAATAAAAACATTATTTAATAAAAGTCAAATGGAACAAATTTACAATGAAAATAAAACATACTGAGAGATCAATTATATGCTAATCTAATCTATGCGTGGGGGAGTGAGTTTACATAACTCTAACATATACTACCTCAATTCATGTAGTATTCATAGTTGTAACCTTCTATTGGGAGCTTTGGAGATAGATGATGTGAATCAGGAGATTTAATCTTCTATGCGCTTAATATACATTGTTTCTATGTCTTCTATATGGCATCTTTAATATTATGGGATATGATCCTTAATTACATGCGGCAACCTTATTATGGAGATTCACACTTATGTGACCAGTTCGGATGGCAGGTTCTGCTTCTGACACACTGCACGAAAGGTGGGAAATCTACCCCTTTTTTATAGGGACAACTGAGTGTCTGACTCATCATCATAGGACATTGAGTTAAACTTTAGTCAGTCTAGAAAGGAAGTTCATTTCCTCTCTTTTCAACATCATTTTTGTTAAAATTTTTATCAAAGAAATAAAATATTTTGAATTAATATTTTATAGCAATTAATCCAATTATTTGCGGATCTTGCACAAAATAACAGAATTTGTTTAAAAAAACACATATGTGACTGCAGGGTCAGTATCTCATTGGCATCCTGTCAGGATGGACACCACAGTGTCGGTCAAACATGGAAATTTAGATGACCATTAAGTCAGTCATCTAAGTGGTCGCATTTGTGGAAGCTAAGGGATCAGTTGCATAGATCGGAATGGAGACAAGGGGTGATACCTGGAAGAAGTGCACTCCACAAGATTATTCATATAACAAATACCTGTTTATTCAGGAAGATGATTTACATCATTAATTATTAGATGCTTATTACTAAGGAGTTCAAAGGAATCTTAGCAGCTCGAGAGAGAGAGTTTACAAAACATTTGCGCGTCGACAAATACCTGTAGTCCAAATAGGTCTTCTGTAGGAATTTTCGTTGAGATGCTTCTGAAGGGTTAAAGTCAGGTAATCCAAATATAAATCCAGTTCAGGTGATAATCCAGATTGTGTCCAGAGGCTAATCCAGATTGAGTTCGGGAACAGTGACAATGGGATGCACACACATACACCAAAGAGGTCGTGACGAATGATGAAAAAACCTTGAGCATCATCGTCCCCTTTATTTTTTATACAGGGGTCTCTTCTGGGTTTTTCCCAGTAACTTGCTCAGAGCTTTAGTATTTTGGGTCCAATCAATGAGTTTCACCCATTGAGTCAACGTGACACATTGAATGTGTCACTTTGAAATAAAGGAACTAAGTCCATGGAAAACAGTTTATCGCCATGTTATTCAGTGATTTTTTTGAAAGGAATAACTGTCTTAGTGTAAACAATGAAAACTTTATAAGCATTTATAATAAAGGGTTTCTTAAATTTTCCCTGATAACAAGTTTGGTTCTCACACATATCAGCAACTTTATTTTATTATATAACATTCTTATGACATTTTTAATGATAGTAAGTTGTAGAAAGCATCATATAATAATGTAGCTTTATATGAATATACATGTTTTCTGTAATTCAAAACCAGGATATTCTAGATTAGATTGATTGAAACTAGTTTGAACTGGATCATATTGATTTATATCATATGGGTAATAAACTATTGCCAAAAACAATCTAAAAATTTTTTTTATCTGCTTCAAAAATGGATGGAATAATTTGAAATATTTAACTATTGTGGAAAAATTGCACATGATGGAAAAATAGACATCATTTTTAAGTTCAGCATTACTAAATTAGCAAAGAACAGCCATAACTTTGTAATTTCAGAAATCATATAGATCTGTGTTATCTGTTAATTTTTTAACAATTGAGTATGTTTAATATATAATGTTAATATTTAAATACAGATTTGATAGCTTGATAATCTATTTTGATAATTTGCTATTAGTAATCACATTGCTTAATTTTAATGAGAAAATTTATGTATAAAGTGCAATTTTGACTTATTGTGTGTGGGTGTGGTGTGGTATGGTGTGTAAGAGCATAATTATTTTTTTATATTCAGAATTTTGAGACTTAATTCTGAGTAATGAAATTTGAATGTTTAGAATAATTATTTTTATTTTATGTTTCAGAGAAAGCTACGAGTCATTTACAGCTAGAACCTGATTGGAACGCAATATTACAAATTTGTGACTCTATTCGTCAAGGAGATGTACAGTAAGTTTTTCATAGTTTTGAAAATATGTTGAATAGATAAACTAAAAATATATTTTCATACAATGATGATATTTATTATTCAAAAAATGGGCAAATTTTAAAAATTTTCTTTAGTTGCTAATGTATATTGAAGTTGACAGTATTTTGGTGATAGACTATTCCTGAGTCAGCAGTAGGATATCGTGTGATTTAAAATGAAGAAATTACTAATATTTTCATATAAATACTAAATTTAACACCAAAATAGCTAATAACATAAAAGCTTATATTATATTTCATAGGGATTTGCTTTAACATGTGTTAATGCTAAAATTATTGAAGTTCTTAAAGTTTTATTATAAGTAAAGGCATACTTTTTTGCATTCTAAATTATAAAATTTCGCAGAATTTTTGTGCTAAAAACATAAGGTTCTATGCTGCACTTTATGCAACTGTAAGACATAAAAATATGTGCAAACATATTTTTTAAGAGACATAATTTTACATTTTAAATTATTATAATTGCATATATTATTTAATACCTAATCATAACTTGGACAGTAGATCATAGTGTGTAAATATTTTTGTTGAAAAATGTCACTAGTTATAAGCTGCTTGGCTTTTTCTGACAGCCTTTGAGAGAATGAACACTTGGTTTTATCAGAAAACAGTTCTCTCCACATCAGCAGAGTTTTTATAGGGATACCTAAATATTTGACTGTCAAATTGAAAGAATAGGAAATTTCTTAGCAGTAGCTTTCTTTTTCCGAACTTTACAATTGAAGTGGATTCATTTATGTTGTGGACACATTTCAAGTAGTGAAAAATTCCAGCCCATAGTAATGAGATGGAAAGATTAGTTGTAAAAGAAATTACTGAATTTGAAAAGTTCTTATTAGCATGAATGCTTGCATTTGGTCAAAGTGACTGCAGTGTTGAAGCATGCTCGACAATAAATTTCATATATTCTAGAAGGAACTCGCTATCAAGCATCTCTCTTAATTGTTTCAACTTGGTTATTACAGCAAGTTCCATAGTTGTTACAGTAAGATAGTTTTCTATAGAACACTCCTAATTTCAAATTGACTAGCTGGTAACTGACACAAACCATGTATTCCACCAAGTTACTATATGTTCTGGAAGAAGGGTTACCATCATGTATGTTATAAACTTTTCGAATGGTAAAATGAGCTTACCAAAGAATTGCTACTAAAGCAGCAATATGTGCATTACTGTTGTGAATGCAGTTTGGAAAATTTTTTAGAGCTTTAAATGTAATGTATATTTATATGTATAGTACATACATTATCCAAGATCTATCCTGATACTTGATATGGTTTGATTCCATAATCATGCAGATGTTTATACAAATATAAACATCTGTAATCCTGATATTTATTTATATTGTTGTGCCGGCTTCGAATAAAGATGATTGTAATCTGGTGCAGGGGCGGAACAAAAAGATTTGAAAAAAGAACATTCTAGAAGAATCGAAGAAAAAAAGACATTTGAGATGTTTTTTATTCCAACAAGATATATAATGTTCGGTGAGGTCTCTGAGGTGACTGGAATGTCCTAGAAAACCCATCCATGGGTGTGCATACTTCTGACTTTTTTGACCTTTCGAGAAATTTCGGGAGATAGGGGAAGTTCTGATCTATCTTCAGTACGGACAAGTAATGGAGGCGACTTTGAAGTAAATAGTGTAAGTGAGAAGTAATTAGAGTGCCTATTAGACTGAATTTGTTAGTGTATTTAAATAAAGCGTCAGTTCAGTGAACTGTATTCTGAATTTATATCCCAAGCCCCACAGCTTGTAACAATATTAAAGCCTAATTGCCAGTAAGCAGCAATTGCAAGTTCAAGTCCCTCTCCAGACCAATTATTGTCTTTTGGAATCATCTAAATTAATTATTAAATTTAATAAGAGGTGATGCCTGACTCTAGGTCAAATTACTTAGCATTTAATTGAGCTATATTACTACTGCTATTAACAATCTAATTTGGCAATTGTTTGACTTTAATGCAGATTTTACTATAGAGAATTGCACCTAAATGCAAAATTTCCAGCAAAGAAACATTTAACTTTATTCTTCAAATGTTTTTGGCCACTGTTTTATTCATCCTCTTTAGGAAATGTAAAACGGAAAAACCATTCTATAAATAAAATGTAGCTGCCTTCTAATACTGGCCGAAAACATTCGAACATTGAAGTTAAGCATTTCTTTGCTGGAAATTTTGCATTTAGGTGTTATTCTCTACTCTACATGTACAGTTCCAGTTTTCTGGTAAAGTTGTTGTTTATTGATTTTTACTATTTATTGTGAAGCTGCTGTGGCATTTTGTTTTTAAATATTCACTAGTTATCAGGTATAATTGTAAATAGTCATTACTACATTTATAGTAGCACAAGAAAATGTGTAACACACACTAATTTTGTAAGTCACTATTGTCATTTGTAATAACTCACAAAATTAGCCTCTGTTACAATCTTCTTTAGTCCATGTTTTTGAATTTCATCTAAAACTGGCAGATAATATTGTTTCAGCTTGTTTTCCAATATCAGTGCTTTGTTAATTCCTGTAATTTAGGAGTTTGTTTTCCCAAAGGAACATTAGCTGATGGAAAGGCACTTACTAGTTCCAAGTGAATTGGCTTTTGTGAATTTACAGTTCTTTACCATATTTGAATGTAAATTGTAAATTTTAAAAGTTTTTTTTTAAGAAGCCTGGTTGTCATTTTCTCTATCTACATGTTTCTCATACTTCAAATGTTTTTTAATGTGTCTTTCCTGATGTGATTAGTTAATAACAATATTGCAGAGAATACAGAAACAGGTGTCTGTTATTAGTGTGGAAAGTTTCCTTTAAAAATTCTTTTACTTTATCCTCAGAAGTAATATTTTTTGTGCTTTTTTAGACATTGTATGATAAAGGCACTAACTAAAACTGATATTAACTACTGATACTGTCCATCCACTACTTAAACCTTTAAACTTTGAATTGGTTTATACTAGTTTCATCTCATTTAAACAAAATGATTAAAATCCTCTGGCAATGGCAACAAACAATATAGTTTATTGGAATTGCCAGTTAATTAAATTAATTAAAACCAATGTAACAACTTTTCTTCTTATCAATACAGTACAGAATGAAATGGATTGTCTAGAGCCAAAACAGTAATAATAGGGTTAAACTTTGAATGATATGTAGAATATATCTCCTCCTTTCCTGGTGATGGAAATTTTATTCGGTTTCATATTATATTTTTTAACCACTCAGCGGTGACTGACAGATATATCTATCAGTCACTGCTGAGTGGTCACCAAAAACTACTGAGAAAAAAATTCACATAAAAAAAGGAATTATGTAACAATAAAAAAAGACTTTTTTTACTAGACGTAACTGTTTACAAAATCTTTTTTCAAAATGGTAATGAGAAAAAACGCGTGGAAAAATACTTTAAAAGTTTTCCACATTTATTCTCCACTACATAGGGATAACACCATACCTGACTAACCCACTGCTGAAAGGTTAAGAAGTGTTTAAATGATTTATATTTTTATACTTTTAATCAGATTTGATTAATTGCTTTATGGTGCAGTAGTGTTTCATTGAACATCTATAATGTAAACATACAAAATGTGGATTAGACCTCTTTAAAATTTTACTTATCACAATTTTGATTGTATTTGTATAATTCAGAAAATGCATTACTTGCATAAAATAATAAAATTCAGTAGGAGTTTTGTGATTAGGCTTTTAGTTATAAGATTATAATTTTTTGATTGAGATTATTACTAAAGTATTTTATGCTTTTGTTCTGGCAATGCGATGGTTATCGTACCTGATAAGAATAACATTCACTAGTTATCAGTTTTTTTAGTGTTTTTTTTTTTTTTTTTTTTTTTTTACCCAGTCTTGGCTTTATTCCATGTAACTATGTATATCACATTTCATTGCTTGCAGCAGTGTTTACTCTGTAGCAGCAATTTTAGAGCTAAAATTTTTCTTTGCAAAATTTTTTTCTGCACTCTTTGCATAATGTGTACACAAATTTTGGTATGAATCAATTTATTGATTGGAGCTTCAGAGTCCTCTGAATAGGACAAATTTATGATTATCCTGTATATATATATCTTACCAAGCATAACTACTGTGAGAATCCAGAATATATACTTGCTAGTATTTACACTACTAGTATGTTTGTTTTATTTATTCACGAACATAAGTGAATTTGTTAGACCTAAAATATATTTTGTATTCATTATATAATTGTATAGTTATATTATTTAATAGATAGTATTAATTTCAGTTTTTTGTTAAATAATATAATTTGTGTTTATAATTAATATGTAAAGTTTTGAAATATCCTTAGTGTATTTAACAGATTTTAAAGGATATCAGAAAAATAATAATTTTAAAAAAATACATTTGCTTCTTGATGAATAATTGATTTGATGTAATTCATATTTTTTACAGAGCAAAGTATGCTATTAATGCCATAAAGAAAAAATTATATGCACAAAATCCACACGTTGCTTTATTTGCTCTGCAGGTAAGTTTGAACTTTGAATTTTTAACTTCAGTTAAATAATTATTCTTAGTTTTAAACTAAGAATAATTATTAAACAAATGGCATTTAATTTGTAAACTTAATAAATGAATTGTATGTCACTCTCTGTTGAAATTTGGACTCAATATGATGATTAATGATGAAGTATGATTTGAACATTTTGAAAATAGCATTATACAAATTATATAACTTATTTTACTTCATAAATTTTTCGAATATTAAATTAATTTCCTAATCAAAGCTTAACTTTGATTAGGAAATTAATTCCTATAATAATTGAATTAATTTCCTAATGAAATTTTTCTTAACTTTAAAAATTTCATTATTATTATTCTAGTATTTATTGCAATTTATATTGTATTATATTCTTTTTACATTATAATTTATTGATTAGTTAATTTTCTATTTGGATATGTCTATATGTTTTTAATACAAGTACCCTTTGTTTCATATTTAAGTCATTTTTTGTTTGAAGATGATCTAAGAGATTTCAAAACTTCAATGTTCAAATAAATAAATTTGACAATTTAGAAAAACCTGCAGTTTTTAAGAATTTGAGTCAAGGATTTAGAAAATGCCGATTTTTGAAAAAATAAATTTATTATACAGAAAATATTCTAAAGCTAGTAGTTGCATGATATGAGATGTTAATTGAGCAACCATTAATATCTTACTTGTGCTGTTCAGTTGGCTAGTTAGAATACAGAAAGCTGAAAATTTTTTACCATAAACATATGAGAACAAATTATTTTACTACTAAGTTATTGATATTATATGCCTTTAGTGCTTGAATGCATAACATTTTTGAAATCTTGAATTTTTTCCCTACTTGTTCAGAAAAGTCATTTTTAGTCCTATCTTCATATTTTACACAAACGAATCTAGAATGGGTCTTAAATGTGGCCATTATCACCACATTTAGCCACCAATGAAATATTATGTGGCCAACATGAAACCAATGTTTTAAGTTTTCACTCACTGAGTATCATTGAAATAACCACTATTTTAGACAATTTTCAGCTGAAATTCATCTTGGATAATAAAATCCTAAATATGAAGGTGTGTGGATGTTATTGCTAGAAATATTAATTAAATTTTCACAAAGATGCAGCCACAAATCATTTTTCCATAGTTGAATATGTAATCACAATAATATTTTCTGGAATCCTTAGTCTACAAGTTGATACTTTTGAGAATTCATATTTTGTTCTTCCTACTTGTCATTTTCCAAATTCATTATGAGAAATTCATAATAGAGGTGTAAAAGGTAACTTATTTTTATTTTATGTTGTAGGTTTTAGAATCATGTGTCAAAAACTGTGGATCACCTGTTCATCAAGAAGTATCTACAAGAGCTTTTATGGAAGAATTGAGAGAGTTAGCTAAGGTATGAAATAATAGAAACTATTTTATTTTTTATGTATAAAAATGAGAGACAATGATCATGAAATTAATCTTATGATCAAATAATAATGATATTTATCTAAAATGGCATAATTTACTGATTTGCATAGGAATTTAACTAATAATAGCAGGTTGTCTATCATCACTATTGCAAGCATGTTATTCTGTATTCTTTGCTTTTTACAAGTCTCATATCTGATATTTTCTGATCTAGTGGGCAGCTATAGTTCAATTTTAGGTGGAATTTTCTAAAATGTTGTTACTTAATGGACTTTCTATGTATCCCCCCTATTATTCATGTAGCAGATTGCCACTTGGATTTTTTTCTCTTTGGGTTCTAGTGTTATGCACTGGAATGATGCTGAAGTTTCCAGCAACCCTTTTGAACAACTGTCCTTATTCTGCTTATGACAAAATATGAAACGGCAAGCATTATCTAATGCCTTATTGAAGTTTACATTTTCATTTATTAGGCCATACCTATATCTTCTTTTTGCTTCATTTGAATACAGAACCTCAACTCTATCTACTTTACTGTATTGGAAAGGAGTAGAAGGCCCAACCTTACCACATAGCCTTTGAAAAGGAAAGATGAAGAGTTTTAGAGGAAATGAGGAGGAGGAAGAAAAGGCTAATAGGAAAGTGTGAAACATGAGATCTCAGTGTGCCCAGCTGGTTCCATTAATTGAAATTAACAAATATACAAAACATGGGGCATAGCCCATAAGCAAATAGTGAATATAAAGGAATTACAGAAAGGTGTGGATGCCCAAGGGGCTCAACTCTATCTACTTCTTTTTTAGAGAATGATAAGAGATTTTTGTGATCAATTTTTCTGTGAATACAAGAATATATACTCTGTATATTTTTTACTCTTCATGCTGCATATTGTACTGCAAGTTCTATTTTTTTAATGTGATGCTCTTCATCCTCAAACCAACAAATCACTTGCTCAGCAAAGTTTTTCTCTTTTATTGGTATGATAAGAAAGTGATTTAATTTGCTGGTTTGTTAGCCAGAAAGTGAACTATCTCCCTTTATATTACTCTAATATACTAGACAGGATCAAGGAAATTAATATGATGGATTAAAACTTAAACTAGAACAAAAAGTTATGAAAGAAGATAGTCCATTATACATTACAGCTAACTTGAACAACCTGTACAGATATAAACTGTCTGCTTTTCCTGCACTTATTAGAAGAGCATATTCATATCGTTCTAATGTACTAGACAGGATCAAGGAAATTAATAGAATCAAAGAAACAGCTTCAAACTTGATATAAAAAGAGTTCAATAGAAGGACTAATTAGAAGATATGAAGGAGGCCAAAAAAGAACCCAAACAAATCAATGTAAAATTGTGAAGTTCACTTATAATAAAAACATCAAGAACATCATGAAACAAGTGGTGGACAAAAACACTCCAAAATAGTTTTCAGAAGGGCTCCTAATTTATTAGTGTTCTGAGAAATGATAAAGACATGCTTAAAAAAGAAGAAAAAGCAGGTGTATATAAAATTCCATTTGAAAATCAGCAATTAGGAATTAAGAAAGATTATATTGGGGTCACAAGAAGGAATTTAGCTATTAAGGAGCATAAATATAACATTAATAAAAGGGCACTGCAACACAGTTTTGTCCGGTATGGTGCAAGTAGAGGACTCTGTAGTTAAATGGAATGAAGGAACTATCACTGGACCATGATAGATGGGGAAAACTATTTCCCATCGTTAACAATGGTTGAAGAAAAAAATTGAAGTATATAAAATAAATTAAAGGATGGTTGTATTAATGCCAGGGATGCAGATGGACTAGCTTCTGCATGGAAATTCTACATAAAAGAAAAATTAAAATAGAAAAATTCTTAGTCTGCACCTGCCCTTATATCAATACTTGGATGCATTTTTGTGTATTTTATTTTTATTTTATTATATNGGACCATGATAGATGGGGAAAACTATTTCCCATCGTTAACAATGGTTGAAGAAAAAAATTGAAGTATATAAAATAAATTAAAGGATGGTTGTATTAATGCCAGGGATGCAGATGGACTAGCTTCTGCATGGAAATTCTACATAAAAGAAAAATTAAAATATAAAAATTCTTAGTCTGCACCTGCCCTTATACTTGGATGCATTTTTGTGTATTTTTTTATTATATATATTGTTGTTATTTTAGTTTATTTAATATAGTTGGTTTTTTTATTTTATTATTTATTTGTTAATTTATCTATATTTTCGTTTTAAATTTAAAATGTTAAACTGTTTGGACATTTTATCATTAAAATGTTAAATTTTTAAAAAGGTGTTTCTATTCAGTTACACCTGAAGATGGCCTATTGTATTAGGCTGAAACATTTGTTTTGTTTAATAAACATTTCTCAGCAACAGAAAGTGTATTTGATAGTTTGGTGTAACAATAGTGAATACTTAATGAAGAATTACTGTCTACAATGTACTAATTCAAGGTTATTGTCTGTCTTTGTGGTTTGATTATTTAAATAAAAATAGAATCATTTTTTGAAAATAATTTTTGGTAAACATAAATACAGGTGAAAATTACTTATTTTTTTTCAACACAAATATGTAATAGAGCATCGTTTGTCTGAAAACTGGTTATCCGAAACGTCGGTTAACCGAAAGCATTCCAGTCGGCAAATTTAAATTTTCATTAGTGCTGTGGCGCTGCACTCTTTGGCTATATCTTGGGCTACTGCAATATTTTTTTTTGTGTGTGTGTTTTAGCTGGCAGCACTGGCACTTTTGTGTGGTGTTTTTCTGAGAACTGTGTGTCGTGCTGAATTGAACGTTTTTGATACTAGATCAACTTATAAAGTATATTGAAAATTATAAAAACAAAAAAATTATACTTTATAAGTTGATTTTTCTCCATTGTGTGTCGCTTCACGTTGAATTTTCGTCAATGTTAAGCCTAACGTACACTTTTTAAAATAATAATCGTGGCTATTGTATCATTAAAAATTATTTCTTTATCTTTTACAAACAAAATAAATATATTGAAAATTATAAAAACAAAAAAATTATATTTATTTTGTTTGTAAAAGATAAAGAAATAATTTTTAATGATACAATATCCACGATTATTATTATTTTAAAAAGTGTACGTTAGGCTTAACATTGACGAAAATTCAACGTGAAGCGACACACAATGGAGAAAAATTTCAACATGGGATATGTTAATATATTTTTTCATACATAATTGGTTATCCGAAAAATAAGTTATTCAAACAACTTCAGTCCTCAATTGATTCGAATAAACGATGCTCTACTGTATAATACTTAGGAATGTAATAATAAAAACACCTTTCTCACTTTTTCTAGCAAGTTTTAATAAAGTAAAGTAATGTTTTTGGCTATTTTGAATAGCCTGCCTCAGGTTTAACATAATTTTGAACGTCAATTAGGACAAAAAATTTAAAATTTTTTGTCCTAATTGACGATAAAATTTAGTTCAGCTATTTTGAACAGCTGAAAACGTTAGTTCATTTTATTAAAACTTGCTATAAAGAGTGAGAAAGATGTTATTATCTAGAAGCTTATAGTGCATAGAACTTAGGAATGTTTTCATTGAAATAATTTTTATAAAATTCACTAAATGAAACACCTTGAGTTTTTCAATTATAATGCATATGTAACATCATTTATTTTTAAACACAAATAATATACAAAAATATTTTAATGGAGAGTATTAAGTCATTATAGTTCACTTATGTGTTTTCACTTTTGATATATTTTTCTATGTAACAAATTTGTTTTTCAGAAGCTATTTGTTATATGGAAGTTTGACTGTAGTTTGAAATAATTGTTTATATATTGTATTATATTAACATTAGTAATAGTATAACTTTTTGAAATTAACATAATTATTAAAATTACATTTACTCATAGTAAACTTTTACTAATTTATTAAAATAAAATAATTGTGAGATTTTAAAAATATTTAATGCTTTTTTTTTAAATTTTTGAAATAGATTACTCCAAATGACGATATAAAGAATAAAATTTTAGAATTAATACAAACTTGGGCTCATGCTTTTCGTAACGAACCAAATTATCGTGCTGTTCAAGATACAGTTTCATTAATGAATATGGAAGGTAAATTCATAATTTAATTTTTGTAATGATAAATAATAGTTATTTACATTTTATTATTTTACAGTGATGATCATCATCATAGCTAAATACAGTAAAACTTTCCTAACTCAAACATCTATAACTTGAATATTTCTTTAACTCAAAGTTAATGGAGCACTTGGTAGATTTCAATAGAATAGCGTAGGGATTTAACGTCTCCAACTTGAATTTCTTGAGTATTCCCCTAGTTAAAGTTTTTCATGGTCCTGGATACCACTTTGTTACTTTCAATTTCCCTGACTTGAATTTTAATGTTTATTCTATCCAAAGTGATCCTAATTATTGGATTTCCATGCAATTTTTCAGACGGTTGGTTGTATTTACTCTCCAACACCAATTTTCAGACAACAGTTTTGCAGATACTTCTCAACAAGATGTATTTGCAAAACTGTTCAATATCATTTTGAACATTTTGCTGAAAGGCATTACAAGGGCTGTTTAAAACAAAAAACACTATCAAAGCTTCTTCATATAATGCAAGAGAGGTAAGAATACAAATCTATTCAGAATGGGCATTTTTTACTCTATTATTCTCTAATTTGAATCATCTGTAACTCAAAGTTTTTTCCTGCTGTTGTAGCTTTGAGTTAGAGAAGTTTTACTATAATTACTTTTAAGTTAAAAGTCAAAAAAATGTTTTCAGTTGCATTTCAAGCTATTGAATACATATAAATTAAATGTAGAACAGAGTTATACAGGGTGAGTCAGAAGGTGTGGGAAACAAGATGGGAGATGTGATAGTATAGTCAAACCTCAGGGTTCAAATCCTTACTTTTTGAACAATTTAGTTTATGAACAAAATTTTGAATGCCATATTTTTCTCAGTTGCCAAACAAGCTGCTCGGCAACAGTCAGCCACAGATTACTGAGAGACGGATGGTCAATTCCCTATACTTCCCGTGTTAAAGAAAGTTGACAACCTGCTCAATAAATGATGAGACTACTGATTCAGAAGTTAGTAGTGCCTAGATTCCCTTGTATTATAAAAATGGACGTGTATGTCCCTATATTTCACTTTTCCGCAAAAACTACACATCGCACGTGAATGGTGTTTGTATGTGGTGGTAGCTCCAAGTCTCCATTCGTGCATAGGGGTGGTTGCGTCTCGATAGCTATAAGGGTGCGGGAGATATGAGGCTGAAAGTGGTTGAAAGTGGCTTTCTATTTCGAATGTTTTGTTCGAATTTGTTCGAATTAAATTCGAACATAAAATTCGAATATTGGTTCGATTATAGAACGATTGTAAACGTTCCAGAAACGTTGAAAATAGTTCGTTTGACTAAACGTAAAAATTCTCTAATTAGTCTGGAAACGGGGGACCTAATTCTTGCATTCTGTGAAAACGGGTAAGATTGGCTATAATGTAATTATCTTAATCTTCACTATCGTTACTTTTTGCCCAGTAAAGTGGGTCCTTGCAGCTAGATTCTAGATTACTTAGAAAAACAGTCTTTTATATATATAAAACTATATTACATACAAATAAAAACCCAGCGAAGCGGGTCCATGCAGCTAGTTAATTAATAAAAACCATGTTAATTAACAGTTGCATAATTAAACATGGATTTGTGGATGTCATTTATAAGTTAAATAACAAAAGTTTATTATTATGATATAATACATATTATAATATTTCATATTTATTAATACTAGGTAGCTAGTTAATTAAAACTAAAAATAATGATTAAAATTGTTCTTTACACCAAAACTGAAACTAAAATTAAAAATAAAATCACAATTGATTTAATTTAAATTAAAATTTAAATCAAATCATTTGAAACTTAAAATTTTGGAAAGTGTGGATAAAGTACTGTAAAGTACTATATTATTTTTCAGCCCTCTACAACGATTATCGACACGACTGTGTGCCAGAAATAGCCGTTCCCTAACAGGTACTTTACGCGGATTTGTGTTAGTGTGCCAGGCCTGGACTTTAAGCGTGCACCGAATTAAATAATGACAAAGTTTGTCAATAACAAAATCAAAATTTAATAAAAGTTTAGTAATAAACTATATACAATATTTAGTAAAATCAAATAACAAATTTATTCAATGAAAGTCAATAAGAATCAACCCGACAAAACTCAAATCAATCTATTTTCTAACTTAACTCTATTCCCCTTTGGAATTCGACAAAATTCAAAGACTTAATTTACGTACAATAATTCTTATGAATTAAAGATCCTAATCGTCACCTCAATATACTAGGAACGTATTTCCTCAACTCTCAAGACTTTCTCTATTCGTCGATCCACAAATCTAATAACTTCAAAATCGCCTTGAAACTATTTGATCTTATCGGACACCTCTCTTTCGTTTGCTGCTACGAAGCTCACCTCGTCCGTCTTCACTTGAGGTTCAGTCTTTATACTGTGAAGTGACGTCACAATTCTGAATGCAATCACTCCCCTCATTTACATACTTATTTGCTAACAATAAACTTTTTCTATTTGTCTGGCAGCCTATTTCCCGACAATACGCGCTAACCTTTTACATTATTCTTTTTGACAATTTTCGGGATGTTTTCTTTATTCTTTAAGGTTTAGCGAGTCCCTAAGTTGTGCTTGTGGGGTCTCCCCCCCTTTTCTCGGTGTGGACCTATTTTTCTTCGCTCGGGAGCGCAAGTGTGCGCGAGTTTTTTCTACAGCGCTTTTCTCTCATCGGTGAGTTGGTTTCTCTTCTATTTTTAAGTTTCTAAGGTGAATGGTGAGGGAACCTTCGTCCTAACAAAACATAAGCCCCAAACAAAAATATAATAAAAAGCAAAAAAGTAAAATAAAAATAATGCTCGGACTTGGTTCCTTACAGTACTTGTTGTCAGTCTTGATTGATTTGGTTATATTTCATCCAGATAGAGTTGAGTCTCTACAACACTTTTTTGTAAAATAGTTTTGATTGGTGGTGATGGAACATTTTGCTATGTATATATTTATTTCTCAACATAGTCTCCTTTTAACTCGATACACTTTTCCCAGTGATGTTTAATAGTTTCAATATCTTGTTTATAGTGAGAATTGTTAAGCTTCTCAAAATAGCCATCAACCGCAGACTCCACCTCTTCATTGTTGGCAAATCTTTTACCACTGAGCCATTTTTTTCAAGTTTGGAAAGAGAAAATAATATGAGTGGGCTATATCTGGCAAATAGTGTGAGAGGAAGCAATTCAAACCTTAACTCATTGATTTTGGCCACTACGATAACAGATGTGTGGACTGGTGAGTTGTCTTGATGAAAAAGTGCATTTAGTGAAAAAGTGTGTTGCTCTTTTTCACCAAATGTGGCCATTTTTTCTTGATTTTATCACTCAAGCACTGCAATAAGTTTGCATAATACTTACCATTGATTGTTTTAACTTTTTGAAGATAATCAATGAAAATTATCCCACATGCATCCTAAAAAACTCCATGACCTTGCCAGCAGATGGAACTGTCTTAATCTTCTTCAGAGCCAATTCTTTCCTTTCAGTCCATTGTTTTGACTGTTCTTTTGTCTCAGGTGTGAAGTGATGGACCCATGTTTCATCCATGGTTAAGAATTGATGCAAAAACTCTGCTTTATTACTGCAAAACATTGCCAAACACTCGATTGAAACATCCCCACGACACTGTTTTTGTTCCATTGTGAACAAACACGGCACCCATATTGCACACAGCTTTCTCATTTCCAAATTTTCAGCCAAATGTGATGTACAGCACTTTTTGAAATACCTACCATGTCTACTAGCTCTTGCACTTTGAATCAATGGTCATCCAATGCCATTTTGTGGATTTTCTTCTATCATTTCTGGAGTGGTCACCTCATTTGGTTGACCACTGTGATGGTTGTCTTAGCAACTCGTATGGCCTTGTTTAAACTCTGCCACCCAATATTTTATTGTTGTAAATAAGGGAGCAAACTCCCTCAGAGTATAATATAGCTCAGCTTTGATATTTGTTGGACTGAAACCTTTCAAATCAAAGTATTGTATTAAATAATGATGACCAAATTTTCCATGTTTAGAAATTCACTAAGATCATTTACTATTGATGGTTGTCAAATAATAAACAACATAGTGTCTTCAAACTTCAAACCTAAGCTTCATAAGGTTGGTACTTTTGACCACAGTAATGTTTTCAAACAACTACCGCCATCTTATACATCAGGTCGGGTACTTCTGGGATGACCCTCGTACATTGTTTCCTATAAGAAAATTTGTTTCAGCTTGAGAACAAATTAGTTTTCAAACAACTATTAGGAATGAATTAAGTTCAAAACTCAAGGTGTGACTGTATATGAGTATTGTAAGCAAAAAAAACTTTATATAAACATGGGTATTATTCTCATCAGTTTCAGAGATACAGTTGTTTGAAAGTTGCTCACATAGAGAACAATAATGAATTTATACACTTATGTTCACAACAAAGGTGCAAAAATTGAACTGTAAACCTCAATACTCTTTACAATTGAACTTTACATCACTAACACTACCTATCACTAAGGGTATGTTCATAAAGTCAAATGAGTTAAACGCATTAGTAATGAATCGTTCAAAAAGTAGTAGTCTCGCTCACTGCGCATGCTCTGCGGTGATGACATTTTGAACGAAGCTCGCGAAGGAAAGAGTTAGTTTACTTCATTAAGAAAATGGCGCTTGATGATATCGATGTTTCTTAATCTGCTTGAGGGTTTAAATTGTGAATTAAAAGGTGAAATGGTAGAAATAACTGTCCACCTGAAGCAATATAAGAAAAATATTTTGGATAAGACTGCACTAGCAACATTCATATCTTTGATTTTAGAAACAGCCATTTAGTTACAAACGAATCATTCAAAAAGTCTAACGAAATAATAACAATGACGACGTCATTCTCATTTAACTCGTTCAACTTTACGAATGTACCCTAACAGTGGGTCCAACATCTGCTTAAGGGAGATGCTGAGATATGAATCAAACTTTTTCAAACAGCTTAAAAGTTCTTCCTCAGGCGATACACAGAATAACTGATGGAACACAGAATAAATAGAACACAAAGATTTGAAAATTAGATTGAAACCATGTCTTGTGAAATCACTATGTTGGATATGCGCATTTGTGTGAGTAGCTGGTGTTGGCAATTAAAAATTGGTGTCCATCAAGGCCTGCCAAGCAACTGACAAATTCAACTCTTCCTTGTGACTGATGCATGTGGCAATGAGGCTAGATTTATAAGTTTTTCCACTTGATACATGGTCAACATAAAGTAACTCAAAGATACCACACGTCATCTTTAGACACAAGTTGTAAAGTATATTGAGGTTCACAGATCAAGTTTTGAGCATTTATTATGAACATAGCATGTATGATTTATTATTGTGTATATGAGCAACTTTCAAACAGCTGTATCTCTGAAACAAACGAGAATAATGCCCATGTTCATATGAAGTTTTTTGCTTACAATGTACCATATACTGTCATCTTCCAAATTACTTCCTTTTCCTCCTTATGACTCACCATGTGTGTGTGCGAGACAAAAATTTTTGAATAAGAATGCTGTTTCGAATATAGACTGCTTATGGATTTTGAAACTTGGCACCAGTTTATGATGTATAATATTTGACATAATTATGACTATTTGGAATTTTGAAAGCTAGTTAGCTGTGAATACTAGAAATTAATGAAGAATTGTTATTTCTTTTAAATAAACATATTAAGCATTGAAAAATTCAACAAAAAATTCTGTTATTGTAAGATACATTCCCTTTCATTGTAAGATTTATAATATAAATTTTTTTTTATCTTAATTTATAAAAATTTCAAAATGATAAATTCAAAATTAACTATTTCAGAATTATTCTTATAATTTATAAGTAAAATGTTAAAATACTCTACTTCAGTTTATTTCTCTTACAATCTGAAAAACACTACAAACAAGAAGTTTATAAATTTATTAAGAAGCATTTGTTTAAATTTGTGCTAAAGCTTTTTTTCCTAATTATACATTGCTTTAACTGCATAAACTACCTACTGTTATAATACAGTTCTGCTTCTATAAAAATATTGAAATAAAATATGTATGACAGTTAAATATCTGTTTATTAAAGACCTTGATTATAAAATTATATAATTGTTTTTAATTAAATATTTAAAGATTATTTTTTAACATTAATAGGTTTCAAATTTCCAGTACTGAAGGAAAGTGATGCAATGTTTGCTGCAGATGCAGCACCAAAATGGGCAGATGGTGATTGTTGTCATCGTTGTCGAGTTCAGTTTTCAATGGTACAAAGAAAGGTAAAATTTTTAAATATTTCAGCTTTAAAACAAAGTCATAATTTTTTTTCATAAAAACTAGTGTTCATATTTTTATATTTTGATATATTTAGCTTGAATTTATAGATATCTTTAATAAACACCATAATCTTCCAATTTGTTTAATTTACAATTAGTTTTTATTGATTTATTAGAGAAATTTTAATGTTTATAACAATTTTTTTTATAATATCAGATTTAAAAATTTTTAATTTCATTCCTACATTAGAATTCTTAATGTAGTAAAGTCTCTCTTGTTTATCTGACTGCAGATATTTTTTGTCTTTTGTTCTTATTATGCTGGACTTTTTGAAAGTTGTCTTTGATAGGGAAATATTAGAACTACTTGCATCAAACAATGTTTCTTTTTTAGATATTTTACTTCAGGGATTCATTTGCATCTTAAGTTCACTATACCCTACCATGTATAGAATTGAAAGTGAAGTAAATTTTTTCCTTCCTGTATGCACTGAGGATGCTGAAAGGATTTTACAGATTTTCATTTTATTTTTATTACAGATCATCAAGTAAGCCTCATCAGTGGCTACCTTGATGAGGCTTACTTGTGAAGCAAAATGCATTTGGAGTATATCAATTGTATCAATAAAAAAAAGTAGAATAAAAATGCTGGTAATAATGAAAGTTTAGGTTTTTTTCATCATTTGTTTAACTGTTTAACTTGTATTGTCCCTCGAAGTCGGAAGAAGTCAGAGTATTTTTTTACTTGTTTTAAAACTAGGAAGGTTCTTTATTTTTAGTGTTTATTAATTATACTGATCCGATTGATTTTAATTATTGAAGTAATTTTTTATAAATTTTTAATACCATTAAAATAATGTTAGTAAAATGAATGGTAAAACACTTTTTTTTTATAACTATTTTCTCAAGTACTTGAACTTGTATTTTAAATGCATCTAAACTATTTTGAAATGTTAAAAATTTAATAAAATACAGTAGAGCGTCGATTTTCCGAATCAATTGGGGACTGAGGTTGTCCGTATAACTGATATTTCGGATAACTGATTTACGTACGAAAAAATAGTTTAACGTATCCGATGTCAAACTTTTTCTCTGTTGCGTGTTGCTTTGCGTTGAATTTTCGTCGATGTTACGCCTAACAAAGACTATTGTATTGTTAAAAATTATTTTTCTATTTTGTACAAACAAAATAAATATATTGAAAAATATAAAAATAATAAAAAATTATACTTCAGATGTTAATTTAGTATCAAAAACGTAAAATATTTGAGTAGCCCAAGACATAGCCAAAGATTGAAGCATCACAGCACTGGCGAAAATTTAAATTTGCCGACTGAAATTCTTTCGGATGATTGACTTTCGGAAAATTGACGCTCTACTGTATTTTAATTTCAGGAAAACTTATGATTGTGTGTTTATTATAAAATGAATTTTGCAGTTTGATTTTACTATTTTTTTAATGATTTTATTATGTTCAAGATTATTATAAAAAGAAATATAGTTTTAAATTATTTTTAAGAAAAGGAAAGTTAACAGAATTAATTTTGGTAAAGTAAACTATATATTTAGAGCTTATATGGAGTAATTTCTTTAGCAAGTTGCATAAATAATTATATTTTGTTACATTTTAAAATTATGAATAAATTTCAGCACCATTGTCGAAATTGCGGTCAAATATTCTGTAATAAATGTTCTTCTAGAACTGCTCCAATTCCTCGATACGGTATTGAAAGAGAAGTTAGAATTTGTGAATTATGTTGGGATAAACTAAACAGGTATTTGAATTTATATACTTGTAATTTTAAGAAAAAAATCATTATTTTATCAAGTTAAATATTAGTAGAGAAAGATGGTTATTAAAATTAGGAAATAAATGGAAAATATGGTTTAAATGTAATTTATATGTGAAAATTTTATAATAATCTAGTTCTGATAGTGTTAACAGTTGATGTAAATGTTTAAAATTAACAAAATATTAGCTGTGTACAGTATATGTAGTTGTGTATGTATGAATGATTTTTGGCAGTTTGGGAAATCCATTAAAATGAGATTTTACTGTAGTTTATTATTATTTCAAGGGTTGTTCAAAAAATAATGCACCATAATTTAGATCTGGGAAATGAAGACTGACATGGCTCTGCTTTTGAGAAGTTGTATCTGGAAGCTTTTGCTAATGTTGTGGAAAATTTCAAGTTCCCCTGCCAGGCGGGACTCCAATAGCTTTGCTGAAAAATAGTGAATGTTCCAAACAGCGTGCAGTGATAAAATTTCTCTTTGCTGAAGGGGAACTATTGGAAACATTCACAAATGATTGTGTGGTGTCTGTGGTACTGCAGTTGTCAACCGAAGCACCATCAGTCATTGCCTCATAAAGCAACTCCTTCCCTGTCCCGCCTAATGGCACCACAGAGTTAGAGAGACTGTGCCTTAATCATAAGCTGGTTGGATAGCTGACGCGGTAGACAGAGACAACTTAGCTGGGCCACATGGTACATCTTTTGGGCTCCCATCTGCACTCTGGCCCAGCTCTCTAACTTGACACAACTTTTATATTGTGCAGCTTGTTCTGTACTTAGTCCACAATACTAAACTAATAGCTCACATGGCTCAACAAATAGTATAAGTAATGGCAGCGGGGTCCCCTTCCCTATAAGAAGAGGGGCCCGGCCTAGTGTGTCCACTAGGCTTATAGATTGAATAGATCTATGATTTTTCCCATCAAATCCTTTAGTTTCTTTAAGTTTCCTTTACTAGCTGCTTTTACTAGTATTCTACTTTGCTCTTTTACTAGTATTCGAAGTACTTGTTCAGGGGGCTTGCTCCAGTCAACTTGGTCAGCCCTAGGCAGAAGTCCTTTATGAGGGGACAGTCAAGTATGTAGTGTCTCGCATCTCTGCAAGGATACCCACAGGAGAAGCTACCATCTCCTTGTCCAAACTTGGACTTGAAATGGGGAAACCTCCTGTGTCCAGTCAAAATTTGTGTTGTCAACCAGCAACAACTTGCTGGAGTGAGGCCAACTACAGGCATGAAGGCATAGGTCGGCCTACCTACTGTACTTTGAGTCCAGTGCTCTCACCAGTGTGTCATCGATCATTTCAGTAGAGTACCTTTTATGTATGTAGTTGAGGGTTCAACCATCCTCGTAACAAATGGGCTACTGGTTCCTGCCTTTGCCAGCTGATTGGCACGTTTGTTGCCAGGGTTCCTGGTGTGGCCTCGGATCCATTGCAAGACAACATGTCATTCGTGCCTTGCCCTCAGTACCCTACCTCTGATCTCCTGTACTAGTGGATTGCGATGGTACCAGTCGCTCAAGGCCTGTAGCAACGACTGGCTATCTGAGTATACTGTGACTGGCTTTGGACATGGATGTGATAGGATCGATCCACTGGGACGCCCCCTCCAGGGCCACCAGTTTCACCTTGAATACGGACACTTTCTCGTTCAATCTGACTGATTGAAAGTACACTTCTACTCTGTTAGAGAAGACACAGTATGCGGCTGCTGTCCTTACCTACTAAGCTGCTGTCCTTCAAGCCATCAGTGTATATTTCAACACCGGTATTAGTTGGTTCACCGACATCCCAATCAAGTCCTATCCTATGGGCTGGATGGATCTTTAGTATGTCTGTTTGACGCCTAAGTCTGATCGGGTACTTCAGATTACAATGCGTAGTCTCTATACCTTCCACTGTTGTCCTGTAGAACGCTGCCTCTTGGCTGACTGACACTGAATTAAAGATCAGAAGGCTGTCTTTCGACTTAGCCTGATTCGGAAAGGAAGGAAGGAGGGGTGTAGCAGGTGGGGATAAAAGTCTGAGGAAAGTGGGAAGGAAGGAAGGAAGATTAGAATGGGAATCCCATGGGCATCATGCATCGCGTTTATTAACAGAGATAAAAATAAAAGGGAGTACCGAATGGTGGTCGCTATGGACCAGTGCTTGATGCACTTTACAATTGCTTACAGTGGTTACAGAATGAGAGATAGTGCTGATTGCACCTTACAAGCAAAAAGGTAAGGTGCATGATGCCGGAAAGAATACAGTTTGAAACCAGAATTAGGAATGTAATACAAATTGTGGAATTACATTGAAGAGTGCGGCTTGCACTTAACAGAATTGAAATCCAAGTAAATTTAACAAAACCAACTCGCGGCGGGGATAGGCTGAAAGTACAGGAGGCAATGTGCTTCCAGATGACAAAGGAAAAGATGCCTACAGATGATGAACGACAAAACGATGGCTACAAAGCCGTCGCGGCACGATCAATACAGAGCACTGTGGCATGAGAGGGGAGTGCATGTAAGCACTTTACAGAGACATGGGTAAGTGAACAAAGAAATTAATACAATAAACATGTAGAATATAATACAAATATATAAAAACAAAATATAATATGTGACAAGCGAATAGAAAACACAGAAATATTTACAGAGTTTACATTGGTGCCTTAAGCCGTAGGATGACACTTCTCAAGAGTCAGTTCGTGAGGTCTTCGTCATCTTCATGGTCTGATCGCATGGAGAAGTAGTTGGCGAATGCATTGCATGAGTTGACAAACTTCAGGAAGTGGTCAAAGCTATCCTTATGGGCGCACAAATAGTCTAAGTTCGGCGGCCACAATTGTCCATGGGAGTTGCAGAAGCTTATGAGGTCACTTCTGTAAGGCTCGTAGAGAGGGCAGTCGAAAAGAATGTGGAACGAGTCCCCAACAGAGGAGTTGTTGCAGGTACGTAGCATCGCTTCTTCTCCCGATCCTATGTAGATAGGATGGGATATTCCCATGCCCAGTTAGGCATTGAGTTAGGTAGAATGATGGTGTGATGTACTTATACCTCTGGCGTTTGTGAATAGAAGGCAGAAAGCTAAACGTCGTTCGGCCAGTTGTAGAATTGTTCCACTTGCCTTCCCAGAGGTCGATGCTTCTGTCATGCAGATGGTTGCTTATGTAGCTGGTCGGTATTAGCCCGAAAGACGGGCTTATTAGGAGTTCCGTGGCTCGTTTGGCCAGCTTGTCCGCCTTTTCATTGCCTGGAATGTTGTGGTGTCCAGGCACCCATCTAAAAGAGATGTTTTTCCGTTGGCTTAAGTTCATTGCAAGGTGGTAGACCTTAATGCCAGTGGCGGTCAGCTTCCTGGTGCCCCTGATGACACTGAGTACGTACCGGCTGTCTGTGAAGAAAGTTGTCACCTTTGAAGTTATGACAGTGACTGGTAACAGTGGCGAGTGCCTTGCACATAGCCCACAGCTCCGCTTGGTTGTTGGAGCAGTGGGTGCAAAGCTTGTGGTACTCTTCATGGACGATTTTTTTACTAGAAGTCTGGTAGATAACAAAGGCAGACCCGGTGCCCAGGTCATTCTTAGCGCCGTCGGTGTAGACGTGCCAATCCGCTATGCGATCTTCGGGATTGTAAACGGTGCTGATGATGTCATTAGTGGACCTTGCAGGGTGACAGAGCGTAGCAAAGGTAGTGATATGTTTGTCAATGCCGTGGAGCTTGATTTTGTTGACAGTTTCGGCAGAGGGAAGGTGGTTGTTCGTGACAAGGTTCTGTATTTTATCAGTATCGAGGTCTTGAATATTGTCTTGCAGAAGGTGCCATTTCCAGACTCTGGTTTTAATTTTGATGTTGATAGGAGTCATGTTGGCGATTGTTAGAAGGGCGTCGGTTGGCGCTGTCTGATACGCTCTACAGACACGAATGGCGAAACCTCTTTGGATGGACAGTAGTTTCCTTTTATTATGTATAATGTCAACTCTGTTGCCCCAGATTTCGGCTGTGTAGAGCAGGGCGGGCTCGATTGCCCCATTATAAATTAGCCTGCAGTGCTTGGCAGAAAGGCCCCAGGTGTTCCTAGCGATATGATATAATAAGCTTGCACTTCACGCCGACGTATACTATTATTAGAACACTTACGTGCAGTGGCGTTACAGGAGTGGAATTCCCGATCCGGAAATTTTTCAACTTTTAGAGAGAGGTTTTTCCGCTAGCACTTTCAGTAGTGTAAAACTATCATCATCAGGCGGTACATAGAATTCGATAGTTCAAGCTTTCCGAACGATGTTCCGACGGTTTTTTGAAAAATTCTCAATGTCGAATATTTCGAACGATATTTCCGACGGTTCGGCTGATTATGGTTTTCGAATATTATTTAAAAGGTTCTTACGTCATAGCGTGAAGAAATGATGATAAATAAACATTAACATTAGAAATGTCTGTTAATGAACATAGTTCGTTCAAGTATGCGCACCAACGTAAAATAAGCTTATAAGCAACGAAGGAGTATTTTTATCTTGGGTTGAGTTGTTTGAACGCTGTTATCCAAATTTGTGGGAGCTCGAGAGTTGGGGAGTTGCATGGTATAGTAGTAGAAATAAAGAGTGTCTCCCAAATAAAGAAGTAGAAACAAAGTAGTAGAAATAAAGAGTGTCTCCTCTCGAGCTCCCACAAATTTGGATAACAGCGTTCAAACAACTCAACCCAAGATAAAAATACTCCTTCATTGCTTATAAGCTTATTTTACGTTGGTGCGCATACTTGAACGAACTATGTTCATTAACAGACATTTCTAATGTTAATGTTTATTTATCATCATTTCTTCACGCTATGACGTAAGAACCTTTTAAATAATATTCGAAAACCATAATCAGCCGAACCGTCGGAAATATCGTTCGAAATATTCGACATTGAGAATTTTTCAAAAAACCGTCGGAACATCGTTCGGAAAGCTTGAACTATCGAATTCTATGTACCGCCTGATGATGATAGTTTTACACTACTGAAAGTGCTAGCGGAAAAACCTCTCTCTAAAAGTTGAAAAATTTCCAGATCGGGAATTCCACTCCTGTAACGCCACTGCACGTAAGTGTTCTAATACTAGCGATATGATTTATCATATTCGCTTTCTGCTTAATTTTGTGACAAGTCTCTTCGATGTGATAATTCCAACTCAAGGTTGGATCTATGTGCACACCAAGGTATTTAATATGAGGTTTCATATTTTCATTTTTATTTTCTTCCCTTTCAGATAAATACAGAGGGGCCTTTGTAACTGTTTGCGACGGGAACGCTTAGTGCAAACTAGGCCCTCGCATTTATTGTAGTTAATTGGCAGTTTATTCCGATCGCTCCAATTGTGAATGATGTTGAGAGTCTCATTTGCCTTCTGTTGCAGAATATCACGGTTCTGGTGCCGAATCATTAAGATGGTGTCATCGGCAAAACCTTGTATATGTGTGTCCTCAATGTTGCATATCATCTTGAGGAGCTCATCGTAGACAATATTCCAAAGTCCCGGCCCGCACCGGGAACCCTGGGGACAACCTCTGTTTACATTCTTTGTTATGTTCAAACCTCCAGAAAGGAAGCTGGCCTTCCTGTCCGTGAGGTTACTAGGGCAGTTCGTATCCCTAAGCTTTTTAAGAATGGCGGGCCACCAGAGGTGGTCGAAGGCTTTTCTGAAATCCACGCTCACTAATAGGGCATGATTGTTTTGGTTCCAAGCATTGCCAATGAATTGTACGACGTTGTTAATGGCTGTTAACGTAGAATAACCAGGCCTGAAGCCATATTGGTTATTATTTAATGCCTTGTTGCTGGCGAGGTGCCAGTTAATGTGGCTAATGATTAGGCCGTCAAGAACCTTGCCTAGAGATGAAAGAAGGCTGATAGGTCGGTAGTCACCTTCAGAGGTAGGTGTGCTAATTTTGGGGATGAAAATGATTTTAGCAATCTTCCAGCTTCGTGGAAAGTCGTTATTAATGAGGCAGGTGTTGTACAAAAGCACAAAAGTGATAGGGACTTCCTGGAAAGCATGCTTAACAGACTCGGCCGTTATGCCGTCAATCCCAGGGGCCTTCTTATTAGCCATTGAGCTTATGGATTTCCAAATCTCGTGGAATGAAAACCATCTGTCCTTCTTGCTTGTGTAGGCATCTGCTATAGTAGCCCTAACATGATGGTGGTAGTAGTAGTAGTAGTAGTTGAAAGGACCATGGCCGAAACACATAGGTATAGCCTGGTAAGACCAGAAGAGGAGGAAGATATAGAGTTGGTTGAGAGTAAGTTAGGGTGAAGGGGAAATAAAGTTGGATAGGATAGAAGGAAGGTAGTCAACCTGGGATCATGAGACCCCATGGGCGCCCTGCATCGGTCTTTATTAAAACAGAAAACAGATACATACAAAATAACATATAAAACAGTGGTTACAGAATTAGGCGCGACAAATGATATAAAACAAACAGATTACAAGAGATAACAGCAGGGCCATCAAAACAGAAGACTGGCCTACGGAACAATGAGGTTACAAGTACCCAGACCGATTGGCGGGTTGTACACATGGGATTACATGAATTAAACCAATATTACAAAATATAAAGCTACACTAATTTACAAAGTATAAGTGAGATACAAAATATAGAGCTGCACTATTTTACAAAGTTTAAGTGAGATATAAAATATAAAACAAATACACAAATAGCTACCTCCCCATAGGGAGACAGTCGCCCAACACAGCCAGTGAGGATTGGCGGGTTGTGCGGTACAAAAGCATGACATTATACACAGGAGTTATTATACAGCAACGAGGTGATCCTAGTACATGAGACAAGATTGTCTTAGTACACAACGTACTATTATACCTAAGAAAGGATCTTGATATCTTTGACATACTTACATAAAGCCTGATAAATATTCTTGTTCTTTATAAGGTGGTCCAATTGACACGGCCAGGCGATGTTTTCTTCCAACGTTGTCTTGATAAGGGTCCTCCTCTCCTGATCGAAAAGGGGGCAATCCAACAGAATGTGTTCACTGTCCTCCCAGGAGGCAGACGGGCAGGAACACAACCCATTACCAATGTTCAGGAAACGGAACAGATAGCTTCCCATGTTACCGTGCCCCGTAAGCAGCTGGGTAAGTTCATACGTTGGAGTAAAGTGCCGGTTGGTATTCCTCTCCTTTACAGTGGGGAAGAACTTATAAACAGTTCTACCTGTACTGCTGTTCGCCCACCTGTCGTCCCACCGGTCGATGATGTAGGTGTTCACCTGCCTAGCTACCCAGCAGTAGGGAATCTTGTCATATACAAAATTGTCCAGATTCGTGATGGCCTTCTTGGCTAACTTGTCAGCCTGCTCGTTGCCCCTCTCCCCTGTGTGACCTTTGATCCACCTGAGATCCAAGGAACCGCACTGGGTGGAGTCCAGAGCGTAGATAATGTTTTTTATAATTGGAAGCTTAGTGTTCCTCTTTATAATCTGATGAAGCGCCACTTTACTGTCTGTATGTACGGTGACGTTAGTGTTGGTATGGCCACTATTATTGTTGTTTAGGTAGTCGATGGCTTTAGACAGAGCCATAGACTCCGCCTGATTATTGGTGCAATAATCAGCCATCCTGAAGTAGTACTGATATATTGTCTTACCAGTTGGCGCGTGCACCACGAAGGAACCACCGGTCCCTTCTGGTGAATGAGAGCCATCGGTGTAAATGTTTATTTCACTCTTAGCCGATGGCACACTGTCCATATTGACCCTATACCTTGGGTCGGTGGCCGGATGGAAGTTCACAGGGGTAGTGAGGTCCAAACCTTTGTCCACAGTAAGGTCTATGATGCGTGGGATGAGATCACCCACCACAAAGTGCTTGCTGTTCTGCGTACACTTTTCCTTTGAGATGTTCTTCTTGTCTAGCCTTCTGATGTTGTGGAGGATGTACCTACCCATAATATAGAGGTCGATGGGTACAAGGTTGTTGATGACCAGAATGCCATCAGAAGGGGCAGTCCTATAAGCCCTGGCCGCATAAAGGGCCGCCAGCCTTTGTAGGGATAAGAGCTTCCTACTGATGTGGACTAATTTAACCCTATGGCCCCACACCTCGCAGCCATAGGTGGCGATCTGCTGCGTGACCGCCAAGTAGGTGGCCCTCCTGGCCCTGTAGTTAAGGCCCCACTTATTCCTAGCAATAGTCGCTAGGGCACTGTTAACTTTGAGGGCTTTGTCATACGCCTCCCGTACGTGATGCTTCCACAGTAGCTTTTGGTCAAGATACAGCCCCAGATATTTTATGGTGGTCACATGCTGAATCTTGTTATTCATAATCTTGACAGCTGGGGGTTTAGACAGTGGGTTGCCCCTGGGGAACAAAATACAGTTACATTTTTTATAATTGATGGTCAAGTTAACCCTGACGCTCCAGTCAAAAACCTGGGTCAACAGGTCATTCATTTTGCTTTGTAAGACCTCCTGATTGGTGTGTGACATCACAATAACAGTGTCATCGGCGTACCCCTGTATCATTGTGTTCAGGGGCTTACCCTCTTGGATCTTAAGAAGGTCATTGTACAGGATATTACACATAAGTGGGCCGGACTTCGACCCTTGCGGGCAACCCCTATTAATAGTGGTTGAGTGTAGAACCTTACCGTTATGGTAGTAACTGGCTCTTCTATCGTGGAGATAACTACAGATGAGGTTGTAGATATTACCTGGGCAATTGGTCCTACCAATCTGGTGCAGGATCTCCGGCCACCAAGCGTGGTCGAAGGCCCCCTTAAAGTCAATTGCTACCAACAAGGTGTGCCTACCTTTCTTCTTCTCCTTGTTAATGTAGTCAATAAGGTTATCGAGGGCACTAATCGTGCTTTTGCCCTTCCTAAAGCCGAACTAAAGCGGATGAAAGAAGTTTTTCGACTCCAGATGGTAATTTACTCTGTTGTTGATAAGCGAGTCTAGTATCTTACCGAAGAAGGACAAAAGGAAAATCGGGCGGAAGTCAGAGGGGGTCATAGTTGTTTTACTGGGGTCTTTCGGGATGAGTTTGATGGAGGCTTTCTTCCAGCTTTTAGGGAAGTACCCGATCTCGAGACATTTGTTGAAGATGACAAGGAATGTTGTAGGAAGCGCCTCTTTGGCAGTCCGCCAAGAGATGAAGTCGGGTCCTGGGGCCTTATTCCTTTTTATGTTTTTGGCTTCTTTACTGATTTCATTGGCAGTGAATGGCTTATCATTGTTCTCCCAGTTGTAATTATTAATCCGGTTTCTGATTGTCTTGTGATATTGATTGTCATTTGATGGGTCGTCCGTAGGGAAGAGAGCATCAAAGATACTTTGACAAGTATCCTCTATGGAGGTGGTGTAAGATCCCTCCCCGTCCTCAATGGTGGGAGGGATACAGCTGGATTTTAGTTTCTTTCTAACAGTGTAGTAGGGGATAGCCCAAGGGTTATCCCCGCACTTATTAGTGCAGAAATTGCGCCAGGACTTCGTCCTGGAAGAGTTAATCAGCTGTTTGTACTGCTTGTAACTATCCATGTAAGCCTTCCTCCTTTGTTCTTTACGAAGGAAGTGGGTCTACTTCCCTCTTGAACTTCCTCCTTCTCCGCCTTACCTCTCTCCTCTTTATGGTGAGATCTTCGTTCCACCAGGGTGCATTCTCCTTGCCTACCTTAATGCTTGTGGAAAGGTACACAGCCGTGTGAATGGTATTAGTCAAATCCTCGATTGCTTTGTCCAGCTCGTCGTTTGTGCTTAGGTTAATAAGGGGTGGCGGGTTCCACAGGTCGGCGAGGCAGATGTGGAATCTTTCCCAGTTGGTAGTGCGAATAATTTTATAGTTGGGAGTTACCTTATTGTCCTTGATGATAGTCTCAATATAATTGTGGTCACTGGCAGAGCAGTGGTCCACTGTACTACAGTAGATGTCCTGATTGAGAATCGTGGGGTTACCCAGGCAAACATCCACCCAGCTTTCCCCCCTAGCGGTGGAGTAAGTGGGCAATGGACTCTCGTTCAGCGAGGTTAGGTTGAACATGGCCATAAATTCGCACAGCCGAAAGCCCCTAGGATCTTCCACCGGGCTGTGCCAGAGATGTGATTTAGCGTTAAAATCACCAAGAATGAGCACGGAGTTGTGACTTAAACAGTCCATAGACCTTCCTAGCATTTCCAGGGGGGCCCGAGGTCCTCATCAGGGGAACAGTAAAATGATATCACATACAACGAGTCTCTAGGGGTCTCGACCCTAACAGTAGTGAAGTAACTGGTGGAGTGTTGAGTTATCAGTTGCACGGTGAGACCTTTATTATATACCACGATACCAGTTTTTATTCTATGATCACTGCATTTAGTTGTTAGTACCTTACCAGATCCGAGCATAGCCACCTTCTCATTTACCACATATGGTTCCTGGATCACCAACAGGTCTACTTCCTTGCTTAATGCCATATGCAGAGCTTCAGAGGAGGCAGCTTTTGCCCTCTGCAAATTGATTTGCAGGATCTTTAGGTTCGATGGCTTGCTATCCATTATCAGGTGACTACAACAGAACACTGTCCCCAAGTCTGAAGATGTACTATTCGTACTGTATTAACTTAATTTGGTTGACCTTATACCGCTGTAACTGTGGACAGCACTTGTCGAAAGCGTTGTGGTCCGTTTGTAATGCTCTGTGTTCCGGCACTGTTTTATTATACCTCCTGCAGTTTACACATATTGGGTCTTTTCCCAGGTTAGGGCACTCCTTAAACTTATGTTTATTGGTGCACTGGGTGTACCTTTGCTTGTCAGTACAACTATGGGAAGTGTGCCCGAATCCAGCACAGTTGTAACACCGAGTTATGTCTATATAGTCGTCAATGGCTATGGAACTCCATCCCAGAAAGACCCTTCGTTGTTGCATGAGAATGTTCCGTACGTCTGGTCTCACGCTTATAACAGTGTGAGTACGTTGACTGCCTCCCGTTGTGTGGAAACTATGTGATACTTTTGTACTTTCAAGAAATTCTTCCTCGCTAATTCCTTCCTGAATTTTATTATTTTGTCTGTAAATGTCTTTGATCAATTCTGCTCCTTCTTGATCGGTAGGCGCATTATAGAGGATTATCTTTGGGGACTTCTTTCTTCTTTCGGTGACTTTAATTTTATCAGCGAGTCCTTCTTCTGACTGCACCGCTTTTTTTTAGGGTTTGTACGTCCTTGTCATCTAAAACTTGTATTTTTAAGTTTCCCTCAGGGAGGGGACGGATGGCTTTTATTTTTATTCCCAGCTGTTTGGGATCTACGTGGCTCTGTAGTAAGTCCAGTGTTTCCTCTGGTATAGGAGTGGGCATGTCTGGTTGTTTAATGACCGATACTATAATTTCATGGTTGATATTTCTCGGATTTTTTACCCCTTCGAGCGCTGCAGATTTTTCGGCTATTAGTTTGGTCGTTTTACTTTTAGGGTTGCCAGCCCGTTTTGTGACCTCTGCGTAGGTGCTTATGCTTGGTCTCTCATTTGACCTGGCCAGAGTTTTAACACGCTCCCTTAGTTCGAGCACCATTCCGAAAATCTGGTTTGCGGCCGCATGCATCTTTACAGCAGCCTCTTTAACAGCTGTCCTTTCTTTAGATTTCACAGATACGTTCGAGTTCGATGGTATTTTGGAGAAGATCACCTCCAGTTGCTCGTTAATAGTATTTAGGATATCTTCTTCTATGAAGCTATTATTAGAGACAGTAATGTCCTCTTTATCCCCCTCCATGATTGATAATAATTAAATGGATATAACAGAAAGAAGCAGGGAATTTTAACGAGTCTAATGATATATCACACACCAAGATGCTCCCAGAAAAACACCCCAAAACAGCCGAAAACCGCCGAATTAGGGGCTGGTAGGGGATGACCACGTGGCGAGGACGATGACCTTTGACTCCTTTGTGTTGAGGTCAATTTAAGAATGGTAGTAACTTAAGTTCTAGTGGACGCAGGTGGATGAAACTTTTTCCCATAGATAAATAGAATCCCAGACATCGAGATACCAAAAATGAACCTGATCGGAGGCCCGAAAAGTCCGCACGAAGGCCCGATATCATACACGTGTTGGCCTCGAAAAAGGAGAACGGCTCGTCCGATATTAAAAATATTAACGGCGATAGAACCGGCATAAAAACCGCTTTCAAACGATATATAGAATAACCACTAACCGGAGATGGCGGCCGGAATATCTAAAACTTCCGGAGGTCGAATCTTCTGAACCGTTAATCCGATCCGGACGAATAAGACATAAAACGATAGCCCTCAAAGAGATGTATCCAAAGATGTATAATAATCCACGGATTGATGAGTTGTTTCGCCGATGCGATGATCGAAATTCGGAGCACGTAGAACACACTACCATACGGTACCGCGACCAGGGGTCCTCACATGATGGTGGTGGTCCAGATCGTCGTCAATGTTGTCTTCTGGAAAGTGATAATTCAGAAGGTTTGCGATGTTTTCTTCGATGTTGTAGGTATTGGAGGTGAAATTATTATTAAGGATGTAGGGAATAGTGGCCTTGTTTGAGCTTCTAAAGATAATTTTGTACTGTTTGCCCCAAGGATCTTTACTTTCTTTGCTACAGAATTTGCGCCATGCCATGGTTCTGGCTTTATCGATGTTACTTTTGTATAGCTTAAGTTTGCCAAAATATTCCTTTCGCAGATTCTCCTTGGTGTCATGGTCATGAGTTTTCATCCAACGCTTCCTAAGTTTGCGTATACTTCGCTTTTCGTTATCAAGTTCATGGTTCCACCAGTGGGTACGATTGGGGTTGTGTTCTTTCATTGTAGAGGAGAGGCTGACAGCCACATTGAGAGAGGTGGTGAGATGCGACACATAGGTATCAATGTCGTTGGCAGAATCCAAAGGGAGAAAGTTAACTTCCGCCAATTGGTTGCGAATAGCATCTTGAACTGGTCCCAGTTTGTATTTCTGCAATAGTGGGCAGAATCAGAGCTGGCCCTATGCCCAGGTTTCTCAAGAATTGTGATGATATACTTATGATCGCTGGCCGTAACAGTTGGAAGAGTTTCACACTTGATGATACTAGCACCTACCAAGGTTGGAGCCAGACAGACGTCGGTCCAGCCCTTTGCTCTGCTTGTTTTGAACGTGGGGAGGTCCGAGGAGTTTAGAGAGATACCGTCGATATCATTTAATAAATTATGCACCAGCCGTCCTCGTTTGTCCTCTTCATCATTGAACCACAGTGCCGACTTAGCATTTATGTCACCAGCGATAATGTATTTTTTGTCGCCAAGCTTATGAAGGACATTGTGCAGTTCACCTATACAATCATCATCGTCGTCGAATGGCGAGAAGTAGATATTAACAACAAATTCAATAGATTCATTGTGGATGGCGGCAGTAGTGATTCTGTAAGAGCTTAGCTCAGGAATCAGAGTAATGTTGACATTCTTGTTTCTAACGATGATTCCACATTTTGGCCTTACATTATTGTAGCATTTGCTAGGGATTTGCCAACTTCCATACCTAACGATCTTATTCTGTATGGTATAAGGCTCTTGGACCAGGAGGATGTCCGCACCCATGTCGTTTGCAGATTTGAGGGCAAGAGAACTAGCTGCCTTCGCACGCTGGGTATTGATTTGAAGGATGCATAGGGGAGAGGAATTGTTGACATTGTGGTTGATGTTTAACCGGGTAGTATTATTGGTGGAGTTAGGTCCCATAATTGGTCTGGTTAATTATCTGCTGTCTAATTAATTGGGCAGTGGGGCATTGAGGGCTGTAGGCATTGTGGTCCGTTTTCAGTTTTCTGCCCTTTGGCAGGTTTTCGTTTTCTTTGGCGCAGTTAACACATTTAGGTTTGTGGGTTTTGGCACAGTCTTGGTACTTGTGTTCGTCCCCACAATGGCTGCAGGATTGATGTTTTTGGCAGTCTTTGGCTAAATGTTGGAATCCGCAACACCTGTAGCATCTAATCAGAGCAGAAAGTCATCCACCTTAATCTGAGCCCAAGATAGGGCAACATACTTTAAATTTAAGAGTTCTTTCCTCATCTTGGGTGAGACACTGATCACCAAGTGGCGGCAGTTTTCCTTGGATTTACCTCTGATATTAATCTGCGTAAGCTTACAATTAGATTCGTACTCGTCTTTATCCATCTTCCCAAGTGCAAGGTTTTGATCATACAGCATATGCAAAACACGGTCGGCTTCCACCGAGTTGGGAACATTTATCAGTATAAGTTTTGGGCTCCTTCCCTCTGAGACTTTGGTTCTCACATTGGATTCGATTTCCTTAATTTCTTTTATTGCTTTCTCTAGCTTTTCACCTTCCTGTCTGTTGCCTACACGAAAGCAGACACCGTCGCCTTTAACCTCACGGACCGCCTTCACATTTACCTTAATTTTATGAGGCTCAATTTTCTCCATTATTTGTTTTGTTATTACTTTCATATTAACCCTTTCCCCATCCATAGGATTTGGGTAAACTATAAGGGTATGGCTACTCCCACTCCCTTCTCTGTTGGCGAGCGATCTGTTGATAGATTTAGTGGTCTGACTAGGCTTGCAAGCCAGTTTAGCCATGTCGGCATACGTTGGTTGCACACTGGTTTGGTTGTTTGGACAATGTTGGTGTTGGTGGACCACACTTGCTTATTGTCTTGTTCTTAGTTTGGTTAACATGCCATACATTTGGTGTACAGCACCAAAAAGTTGCGCAACACGTTCTTTTATTTCCTTGCGCTCTTTAATCTGTATGTTGGACTTGTAGGGAAGCAAGTCTAGGATGCGCTTCAGTTGAGTAAAAGTAAAGAGAAAGACATTCTGAAGGATGTCTTTCTCTTTGGCATCGCCAGCAGAATCCCTATCGATAGCACTAGCAAAGGAATCTGAGGCAGGGAGGCTGGAATGAGGAGAGTCCTCGTGGGGTAATTCACCCGAAGAGCATGTGGCATCCATAATAACAAGTAAAAACGATGCGAAGTTAAGACCAAAATAATAAGAAAGCAGAGAGCCGGAAAGCAATAATGATTGATGAATAAATAAAAACGATAAATAATAATTATACTAAATTTAGCTAAAATAACAAATAAACTAGCCTAAAAACAGATATACAACACTACGCAAAAAGTATAGCAAAAATAAAAATTTCGAAAAACTTTTTTTTTTTTTTTTTTTTAACTAAAAATAATTAAAAATGTAGCACTGAAAAAATGGCGAATTTTGGACAAGCCCAACGATATAAGATAACGTACAAAGCGGTCACCGAAGCCCGAGAAAACGGNGCCGAACAATATAAGATAATGTACAAAGCGGCCACCGAAGCCCGAGAAAACGGGCGATTACACAGCCGAATTAGGGTCAGGTAGGGGTGATGACCCAGCCACGTGCTAAGGTCAATGACCTCTGACTCCTTTGTTCATACCTGATCCTAAAATGGCCATAACTCCTTAAAAAAATAATACTAATGCGACCAAATTTAAGGATGGGTAGAGAAACCGCCCGAAAAGGAGTAACACTCGTGGCCCGATAAGCCCGCATGTCGGCCCGAAACACGAAAAGTGTTCGTCGCGAAAAAACTAAAACGGCTTGTCACAGACAAAAACGGAAAGCGCCGTTGAAAAGAGCATAAAGCCCCTACCTGACGATATGAAAGATGACCATGTGCGAGCGAAAACAGGCTGGAGAAAGTTGTTCCAAACCCAAAACTTCCGAAGGCTGCCAAACAAAAACGGCTAAACGGATCCTAAAAAACCACACACCAATTGAAAGCACTCGACGAGAGGAATCCAACGATGTAACTCACTAGATGGATTAATCCATAGGCCCCTCTTGGCTGACTGTCAGATGCAACGGGAGCAACCTGGCCAAAACTAGGGCTGCATCCATAGACACAGTTCTGTACACTCTCATGATTTGCAAGATGGCGGGTCGCTGGATCGTGAGCAAAGTCTTACTCTGACATTGGCAGAATCTTTCCACCATACTCCACAGGCATAGCAGATAACGCATTCTACACACATCTTATAAATGGATTGAATCGCTTCTTTGCTAAGCCCATAATCCTGCCTAGCTAGCCTCGATAGTTCTGCTATCGTTTGGTTTGTTCTGACACAAACACTCCTCAAGTGGGGCATCCAGCATAGTGTCTGGTCGATGATTACGCAGAGTTACTTTAACTCATTCACCCTTTGGATGGGGTTGCCCCGAATCTGGTATATTGGCTGGCATGCCAACACTCCAGTTCGGGCCACTGTCAGGGCCTCTGATTTCTCAGGGCTGAAGGAGAGCTTATTCAGCTCTCCCCAACGAACAAGCCGTTCTATTGCTTTGTTGCCGCGACTCTCCATGTCGTGTTTGCTATATCCTGCAACTACTAACAACAGGTCATCAGTGTAAGCCTGCAGTTGAACTTCGTCCGGGAGGACTAGTTGCTATACCGTGTTGGCGAGAATGTTCCACAATAGGGGACCTATACAAGGATCCTTGTGGGCAGCCCCTTTCCAGTATCCTCTCATAACTTCTGCCTGGTGTCTTGTAGACCACCATGCGGTCACTCAGGACACTCCTGGAAAGTGATACGAGGGTGGTTGGCAGGTTCGTCTTCCGCAGTTCACCCCTTATAGATGGCCACCAGACATTGTCGAAAGCCCCCGCAATGTCCATCGAAACGAGTGACGTGTGGAGGCGGTTCTGGCGAACCAGATCCACCGCCCGATGTAATGTAACATGTCCACACGCCTTGCAGGTGGACATGTCTGGCTGGAATCCATACTGGTGTGGGTGTAATGTAACATCCCTCTCCACTTGAAATTAAATAAAATTCTGTTGCTGAGGATTCTGTCAAGAACTTTCCCCAGCACTGGCAATAGGCTCATTGGCCTATAGGACTTAACCTCATTCTTCGGGCTCCTACTCTTATGTATAAACACAAGATGCGCCCACTTCCACTGCACTGGGAAATGACCCAGGAGCAGGCACTTCTGATACAAGACATGGAGCAGGTTAGGACGTTCCTGTTGCGTAACTTGTATCATTTCGGCCAGGTTCTTTCCTCTTCCTTAGGTTGCCGATGGTGTGAGCTACCTCAGAGTCTGTCATTGGCACAGGCATCTCAGCCTCAAGAACGGGCAACTCCGCGTCACTTCGAAGCTGCTTCTGTTCTTCAGTGTCCTCGGACCACTCATCGCATGGAAAATGTGAGCGGAGCAACACCTCGATCGACTCCTCCTGTGTGGAGGTTAGGGTTCCATCAGGTTTCTTGATGGACCCCAAGACCGTACTACGCTTTAACTTGCCTGCCACTAGCTTGTAGGGGAGGCAGAATGGATTTTCGTCACTAATTTGCTGACAGAAACTGAGCCATGAGGTCTTTTTTGCATCGTTCAGTTTATACTTGTACTTGGCATTGCCCTTCATCAGTCATTGGGTGAAATGTGCATTGATTTTGCACATTTTACCCAATGAACTGAGCAGAGATCTGTCTCTGCTCTGTTGACTGCTTTGTGCCAAACTGCAGAGATTTGTCTCAGCAGTTTGGCACAAAGCAGTCATCTTGCCACAGTTGTCATGGCAGTCATGATGCAATATGTTGATGAAATGATTCAGGAGGAATGATGCATCACAGTCCAACAGCTTGAAGAATGGTTGTGCATTAATGCTAGGAGTGTTCATCAAATCATTTATGAACATGGGTATTTCAAAGTGTGTTCATGATGGGTTTTGAAGCAACTCAAGATTGACCAAAAAAAGCAAGGAAAATCATTGTTTTGGAACTCTTGTGTGAGGATAGCCAGGGGTAGAGGGTCTAGATTAAACTTGTTACTACTTAATCTGCAATGCAGTCTTCGGGACTGGCCTCTGAGTCGTAGGATGGCTTTTTGAGTTTATGAATATGTAGAGACAAGATGATTGTGTAATCACTGTCTCCTGTCAGGATTCCCAACACCAGATAGGGATGATTTGCATGCCCTATCGTGTGTAAACAATATGCATAGGAGGGTTATTCGACGATAAATACTTCAAACTCAATAAATGAATGGAATCGAATAATAAATATAACAAACATTATTTATTAGATTAAAGAAATAAACTATATACAGAACTCCAAATACCATATAAGAAAGCATTGGGAACATAATGGAGTTTAACAAACTTATATCTAACTGTATCTATTCTATACCTCGCATGAACAACTATTCGAGAGAGAGCTTACAAATATTCAAATATATACTACCTTGATACGTTGTCTTCGTCTTTTTGATGGAGGAGTGGAAGAGTCAAAGGATTTATGGTGGAAAGACCTTACTATGGCTGTCTGGAGTTAAGTGGCACATTCTATGTTCAATGAACTGCCCTCTATGGCATGTTGTATTTTCGTGGACTGCCTCAAATTGCAGGCAAACTCCCCTTTTATTTGGCCATTCTGACCAATAGCATTCACCCACACACAGGATGTTCAAGGATATGTGAAGGGGGTAAACTGACATATGGCTGTTCAAAAAAGTGATAAGGCTAGGCTATGTGGGAAAGGATGTAGGTTTCCTCTTTCTCTAAAAACAACGAATAAAACATCCTTTCTTGTGAATAATATTTAGAGAAATAATATATTTTCTTATAATAATTAACCTAATAAATCCCAATTCTCACACTTGCAACACTGAGTTTGATGGTGACAAATCCTTTGCGTGCATCTTATGATGCATGCAAAGGATTAAGTGCCAGTCAGATAAAGATGTCAATGCTATAAGGAAGTGGTTGCATGCACAGAATCATGACTGGTATTGAGTCTACATACATGCCCTCTTTCAATGCTGGCATATGGCCAAATGCAACGGCAGAGACTGTTGAAAAATAACATGAATAGCTGAAGGTAACAGCTAGATGTCCAAGTTTCATGACTATGTTTCATACTAACAGCAAAATAAACTCTGGTGCATTACTTTTTGGACAAACCTTGTATTTATTATTTTTAATCATGTGTAAGGGAATTTATTTCACAGAAGTAATATAAAAATGATTTTACAGTAGAGCGTCGATTATCCGACTCAGTTGGGAATCAGGTTGGTTGGATAACTGAAAAAATCAGATAACTGAAAAGAATGAAAAAAATGCATTATTAGTATAGTATATTAGTATATCCCATGTAATTAGTATATTAGTATATCGCTATTAACCAACTTTGCGGTGAATTTTCATCGATGTTAAGCCTAACCAATTTTTTTTAAAATAATAATCGCCACTATTGTATCGTTAAAAATTATTTTTAAATTATTTTATTGTTCACAAAATAAACAACCACTCAATTAGAAAATTAAGTCTCGTTTAAATACTGGCCTCCCTTCAATGGTCAAGGCGATGTTGCCAGGTAAAACATGCAAAAATTTAACAAAAATAATATTAAAGTAGCCAAGACATAGCCAAATATTGTAGTGTCACATCACTAGCGGGCATTTGAAATTTGCCGACTAGAACGGTCGGTTAACCGAGGTGATGATTAATCGGGGGTCGTATAATCGATGCTCTACTGTATCAGAAAAATATTCAAAAAATAAATCAATATTTCTTTAAAGATCTAATAATTTGTTATAAATTCCTATATTTCTTAAATTTATTTGTTAGATCTGCAGCTGTAAAGGAAACTAATTCAGGATCTGAACAATCTCCTTCCAATGTTGCTAACAAAGTAAGAATAAAATTTTTGAATTTGGTATATAAATTTAATTAGAAATTAAAACACAATCCAAATAAAAATATTTATCTTTATTCTTTAATATACTGTTTAATTTTATTATTTTAAGATTGTTTTAAATTTTCGCTGGATGATAAAATTTTTCTTTAAAAATTAAGACGTAGTCACTTCCAAAATTTCTGGATGATGATCATATTTCTTTTAAAAGTTCCTTAGTAAAAACTTCAGACAACCCGACCTTCCTTTTTAGGCTACGTGGCCGTCCTGGAAAAAGTTCCTTAAAACATAGAAACAACCAATTAAAAAGTAATAATTTTTTTAAAATTGGATTTGATGATCTTACGACATCTTGCTTCATTCTTCTCTGTTTGGGAGTTTCTTTATATCTACTGGAAATTTGCACTGTTTAATGTAGATTATCTTCTATCCTCCCTCTGGTGGCGAATTATTATTAAGTTTTAAATTTTCGCTCGATGATAAAATTTTTCTTTAAAAATTAAGACTTATTAAGAAATAGGACAATATGATGATCACCCAGAAATTTTGGAAGCGACTACGTCTTAATTTTTAAAGAAAAATTTTAAGATTGTTGTTTAAAAAGTTTACAGTAAATCAGTTCAGATTTTTGGGCTGCTGTTTGGAAAAATTGCAGACCTGTAAAATTCTACCATCATCCATCCATCTGTTTCTTTCCTTAATCTTGAGAATGGAGTTAGATAGATGGGACAGGAGGCCCCGATTAACTATATACAAACTTCTGATGCAAACTGGAAGTCACATTATTTCAATTTAAAAATTTTTCCCTCAAAGATGTTAGATAGATGACCAGCACAACTCTATTGTTAAAGGAAAAGTGTGATGCAGCCAACACATCCTGATAGTCATATTGTTGTATCAGAGTTTTTACTATTTTACTATAGTGGGTGATAAATTACAGTATTTGTATAGGACTTATTGTTATACTGGGGTTTATTGTTGTAAAGGGTATCATTTTAAAGAGGTTTGACTGTATTACATTTGATCAAATATTTTTTTTATCATCATATTAAGAGAGAATTTTCACAATAATAATCTTTTTTATCATTTAATATAATTTTTATAAAATGAAATTAATAAGTGTGATCAGAGGGCCGGCACCTCTTTAGTGCCTCATCAGAATTGACACCACTATGTCCTGATTGACAGGGAAGCTGAGATGGCGTGCTGATTCGGTCACGCAAGCGGCTGCGTGTGTGGGCAATCAGATTCAGGATGGAGATGGGTTGAGAGACAGTGTACCGGAAGTGACTCACTCAGATACCAAGTTAACAACTAATAACAATTTAATTTCAAAGAAAACATGATACAATTTTGTTACAGTTTCATTAGGCCTTAACTTCAAAGGATCTTTAAATGAAAATGGTCACAAGAGAAAGAGTTTACATGAGATTTGCATGGCGATAAATATGTTGGGTTGATGATGTTCGAAAATAGTCTGATGCTCTTGGGAGGTGTTCTTGATTGTGTAGCAAAGTATCATAGTCACTGGAGATAGTTTGTCTTCAAAATGCATAACTGTAAACGAGGAAGTATCCGTTGAACTGAAGTATCTGCAAGAACTAGGTATATCCGTTGGCACTAAATAAGGCACTAGATAAGTTTGATATTCCGTTGAGGGACTGGTGACGACTCTTTGACTGTCTGTTTGGTATCATTTTAAAATGATGAAATTGGGACAGCAGGTTGGAAGGTTGGTGAAAGCATCTTTTTTGACACTGAGAACATAATAAATAATTTATTCCCAGGTGTGAAAGTTGATAGATACTTGTCAAAGTTGATGTTACAATGTTAAATTGTTTATGTTGAAGTCTGATTCTCACATAAGTATATATAGTATAGCATACAGCTATTTCTTGTTTTCTTTCAGTTAGATATTAATACATTAAATTTAAAATAATCATTCATAAAAAAATATATAATTATTTTACACAATATGGTAACAAAAGTATTTTCCCAGGCAGTTATTTCAGAAATAAATAATAACTATTGTTGATTTTTTGTTAATAAAGTATGTACTAAATGATGTTACCACCATCTTCCCCCTTCTTAGATGTTGGACAAAACAAGATACTTTCTATTGGAAATAGGACATTAATAACAATTAAGAAGTTGTAGAGAATGATAAATGTGTGATTTCAGCTTTTCTTCCATACCAAAATAGCAAATTGAACAGGCTATAAAAGAAACAATGCTTACATACATCCCTGCATAACTAGTGTACAATGTAGGAGGTACTGAATACAATGTTCATGCAGCTATAGATAAGTTCGAAAGATCCAGTTGAATGGTAAATACTGAAAATTAGAGGTAAATTTATAAGGAATTTGCTATTGTAGCAATCGAAGACACTATGATTTTAGAATGGTGGCGTATCACTTCAACATGGATACAGCTTGGGAGTGGTTAAATGTCATGTTCAGATTGCAATGGATTGGCTCCAAAATTCTTAGCTGTTGCCTCAATTGATTTTTTTTCCTCTGTAGGGCTGCTTGAAGTTTAAGGTTTATTATACATAGCCACTGAATGCAATATGAAAATATATATTCTGGTTTCTTATGCTGCCATAATATTATAGTTAGCTGTGCAAGTGTCTTGTAGTTTTAAAGTTTCAAAGCTATAAGCATACATCATTGTAGAAAGTAATAGTTTTGAGTATGTAAAATTAAAGATTTGTACAAGGTCTGTTCAAAAAAAAGATTAGACTTTTGTCATACAAACTTTAATACCATGATTACAATATTATACATGCTTGTCCACTTTAGAGTACTCCCCTGCTTGCAATGCACTGTTCTCATTGTTTTTGCACTGTTTGGAATGTTCCCTGGAACTCTTTGTGAGATGGCACCTAACTGTCTGTCTGTGAATAATGTTCAGTATCATCTACAATTTGAAAATGACATCTTTTCAGAGTGTTTTTAACTTTGGAAACAGGAAAAAGTTTGCAGGATCCAAGTTTAGAGAGTAGAGGGTGGGGAAGGACTGCTAAGGCTGTTAGTGGCCAAAAATTGGTCAACAAGCAGAGATGTGAGATGATGCATTGTTGTGATGCAACATCCAGCTCTTGTTTTTTTCACCGTTCAGGCCTTTTTCAGTGCATATCTTTTCTCAAACACCTTAAAACTTCTAAGTAGAATTCCTTGTTAACAGTCTGACCTTGTGGCATGAATTTGTGATGAACTATGACCTGATGATAAAAAAAAACAAAGTTGGTTTCTCAATCTTGAATCTTCCTCAATCAATGTTCTGCCTGATTAAAACACTTAAATCACTTGTGACACTGAATGATTCATATGATCCTTCTTATAGGCCTGCTGAAGCAAAGCTAGTTTCAGTAAAAGTTTTGCCAGTCTTAAAATAAAATTTTACCCAAACAAGTTGCTCCTTAAAATCTTTCATCTTCACATTGCAGAATGGTAACTACACATGTTTACTTTGACAGTTCTAGATTGCCAACCAATCACAGTACTATAATGTGCTAAGTGGTGGTGTTTTACTGGTATTTCTGGCTACCTGGCATCATTTACTGGAGTTTAATCGGTGTTATGGTTCATGCACTAAGACTTTTTTTTTTTTAACAACTTTGTAAACATCAGTTTTTTAATGTATTTTCTAAACAGCTGAATCATTTGATTATGTCCATGTTTGTGTGAATAATGCATTCAGTCTCTTGCATTGTACTTGTGCAAAAGCAGAAACTATATATTGTCATTTTTTTACAACTTTGTAATTGACATTAATGCCTACTTTCAGTAGAGGCAGTAATAGCTTTCACCTTTCATAACCTAAGGGAAAGATGATGGATGGTAGCATTATTCTCTAGTACATACTTAACTTTGTCAACATTTGTCAATGTATACTGTGATTTTTACTATTTGTTGGAATAAAATTTGTTATTGTTGTGTGTGTGTGTGTGTATACATACATATGTATACATTATTATATATTATATATACGTTACTGTGAATGACTGATATCTGGCAAATGTCAACATTCTCCGGTGAATGTCAGCATTCACACAGTCGTTTCGTGTATGTACGAAATATTTGCTAAATATCCTTATTTCTCACTTACACCGGCAAATGTCGACATTCAGCATGCATTGATGGTGAATGTTGAATAAAAATATTTTTATTACGTTAAGACAAAAATGCAACTTTTTAATATGTCAAAATAGGACTTATATAGGTTTAAGTAACAGCGCATGTAAATAAACTGTTTAACCTAAAACGAACAGTACATTCTTAATCAGAAAAGAAAAATAATACGCAATAGTAAACTCACACATATATTATGTGATTAAAGTTATAAAATCTTATTTATTGCAACAACTTAAATTGTTATGGCACTTTGAATTGCACAAGAGTCCCTTGCTTTTACAACTACATTCATTCGTGGAACACTTCTTTTTGCAATGACAGCGTGTATAGCCTTGTCCTCCACTTTTCAAATTAGCTGCAGCTGTTTCTCTCAGTGATATTTCTTGAGAAGAAATCTCATCTATGGAAAGTAACTTTTCTTTACAAATTACGAACTGATCTGTTAATGGTGTCTTTTATTCGGATATTGCTGACATCTTACTGACAACCCCTCTCATCCTCCGCCACTCGACCTGACAAACCGATCCCCATCTCACAGGATCAAAAGAACAAAAACACTATCCAGTGACAAAGTAAGCAGTTTCTACCAAACTGTCACTGGATAGTGTTTTTGCCGGGAAAAGAGGTACGACCTTGTCCTATCTCCGGCTACCCACAAAGGATTTGGTGACAGACTGTCGCCTCTCTGTTGACATTGGTTTCTCGAGTGTTGTTTCGACCTCCACCAAAGCTTATCTGTGCTTGTCGACATACACCGGCGATTGTTCGAATGTATAATAATATAACCAAATATTCGGTCTTTCACCGACGTATTTTGTATGTGTCGACATTCACCGGAGAATATCGACATTCTCTAATTTCGGTCTTTCACAGTAACATATATATTGGCGGTACATCTGTAATATTTATCTAATTTTTGAATTGAAAAAAAAATGCATAAATTAACTAATAGATAAATTATGACAAAGTGAACTTGTATGATATTAGAACATGTGCATAATTTTCTTAGTCTGCTGGAAGTGGTGGTACTAGTGGAGGAAAGTCTGAACAAGAACTGCAGGAGGAAGAAGAATTGCAGTTAGCTTTAGCTTTATCTCAAAGTGAAGCTGAAAGTCAAAAAGAAGTGAGTAAAAATATTTAAGTTCTGCATATAAATATGAGGGGGAAAATGTCAAAAGTAAGGTTTCTTATTTATTTTGGATGTAAACAAACTATAACTTCTACATGCACACCAGGGTGTGTATAATAAAAATTCAACTTAAGCCTCTAACCAATGTGAAAAGGTAAAATTTGAAACAACAAACATTTTCTGAACACCTTCCATGTTCTTCATCAGGTAATCTAGGTCTGGAAAACCGAATTTTAAAATAAATCAGGTAATGCTTCTGACACAATATAGTGCTATAAATTAAGACACTTGGCGGATTTTCTCATCTTTATTTAGTTGATACGTGTGGAAAAAATTAACTAAATAAGTATCAACTTATTTAGTTAATTTTTTCATTTTACATTATTTAGTTATTAGTTTAGTTAGTACTTATTTAGTTAATTTTTTCATTTAACATTAATATTTAGTATCAACTAAATAAAGATGAGAAAATCCGCCAAGTGTCTTAATTTATAGCACTATATTGTGTCAGAAGCATAAACAAATAGCAAAGCACGGTTTCATATCATAAAAAAAAATCAGGTAATCTTATTCTGGAAAACCGAATTTTAAAATAAATCGAAGGATGATAGTTTGATTGTCCAATGTCCATTGCGCACGCATTGTACATGTCATGTTCCCTGCTGTTGAGATTTGCATTAATTCTTCAGGGATTCAATAGATGTCTTGCAATTTAAATGGGTCACACGGGTCCTTTCCATTCCATAACATCACTTCAACAAATCGTGCCAAGTTTGGTGTTGTTTTCCATATAATAACATCGTCATCTACATGCTGGACATCATGCTTTACAGAAGATATGTAGATGATGATGATATATGGAAAACAATGCCGAACTTGGCACAATTTGTGAAGCGATGAATGATAATCCCTATGGGCTGTCACTCGAAGTAGATTAACACAGCAACACTAATGTCCATTTCTTAGATATGGATATCAGGATTCGGGGATCCAACATCCACAATATAGTCTATCGTAAACTGTGTGCAAGCCCCACATACATACCGAGTGACTCGTGGCCCGTTTCAATACAAATTAGTCGCTTTTAGATCATTGGTTAGAAGAGCATACACTCATTTATCTACTCAAGAGGCACTTAGGGAAGAGAGAACACATATTGAGAAGATTGCCAATATGCATGGCTACCACAATGTTGTTCCAAGAATCTCAGAATGCTACAACAGAGCACTAATTTCTCACAACACCTCTATGACGACACTGGGGGACAACCACGGTACTGAGGTTGAGAGGATTTCGCTTACATTCAACCCTGTCTTGAGATCTGTATATGTAGCTATCACCAAAAGATGTAATGTCATCATTGCATACAAGAGAGGCCCTACTATGTTTGACATGTTATGGAATGGCAAGGACCTGCCTGACCTGTTTAAATTGCCAGGCATCTATCGAATCCCTGTTAGGGATGAAAGATTCAACAGGGATTTGATCTACATAGGATCAATGAAATGCTCAATGGGATAAGAATAAGAGAACACAAATCAGACATACAATACAACAGAGCCACCATGTCACTCCAGTGTATGCTTCTGACCTGGGCATTACTATTGACTTCACAGGGGTAGCATTAATAGTCAAAACAACATGGATGGACCACCTCAAATGGCTGGAAGCTGTAGAGATATATAAGATGCACAGTTCATCTGAGTGCATTAATTACCGGGAGGAAATGGCTCTTTCGTTGGCTTGATAGGCCTTATTGCATAATAATTCTTAATGATTTATTTAATATCGGATGATGCACGACATATACAATGCATGCGCAATGGACATTGGACAATCGAACTATCATTGTTTGATTTATTTTAAAATTTGGTGTTCCAGAATAAAGAATCCAGCTAGATTACCTGGTGAAGAACATGAAAGGTGTTCAGAAAACATTTGTTGTTTCGAATTTTACCTTTTCACACCAGTTAGAGGCTTGAATAAGTTAAATTTTTATTGTAAATAAACTAATTCCAAAACAAGGTTTACTGTAAGACAGTTGCCTAGATAGACAAGATGACTTTGTAGCAGTAGTTCAAAGAAAAAAATGTCTTATTTGTAGAGATTTATATTGCAGAATCTCTTAAACAGTTGTACTTCGGTATACATCTGCTTTAGAATATGTCCAATTCAGAATACGTCCTGTTTGGATGAAACAACTTTTGTTCAGTACACAACTTAATTCAATTATACACGCCATCTGTGAACAAATAGCACTATCGGCGTACTAGACCAGACCAGGCATTCGTGGTACCACAGTTTATAACTTTGTTAAATTTCTTTTGGTTTTAATTTGTAAGTAAAATTTTATTATTTTTATTAATCATGAATTGCAAAAAGGCAAATGAAAAGCAACAGAAAACTAAAAGAATGACTAGAATCACAATGGAACTGAAAAAAGAGATTGTTGAGAAATACGAAGGTGGCATGCGTGTTTGAGATTTTAACTGTTGCATACCGTATTCCGAGAATGACAATATCGACAATCATGAAAAAATAAAGACATTATTAAATCTGCTAACGTTGCGAAAGGGTTAATGTTAAATCAATTTTTAAACAGAGATCAAAGACATTAGATCATGTTGAGAAAATGCTTTTGCTTTGGATAACTGAAAAACAGTGTGCTGGTGACAGTGTATCAGAAGTAATTATTTGCGAGAAAGCTAAAAAGATGCATGCTGATTCATGAAAAATCAAGCAGGAACTAGCCATGAAAGTGAGGTGTTTAAAGCCAGCCATTTTTTTTACATGAGAACGGATTAATCAGTTTTACATTACTTATGGGAAAGGTTGGTTTGATATGCGTCCAGTTCGGTATAAGTCCAAACATCAGGAATGGATTACGGTCGTATACCGAGGTTCCACTGTATATCTTCATCAAATTGTAAGTACAAGCTTTCACAAAACTTGTTTTTTTTTTTTTTTTATTTGTGGTTGAAAGAAGTACAGTGGTACAGTAGATCATCGATTATCTGACCCCTGATTAACCGTCACATCGGTTAACCGACCGTTCTAGTCGGCAAATTTCAAATATCTGCTAGTGATGTGGCATTACAATATTTGGCTATGTCTTGGCTACTTTAATATTATTATTGTTAAATTTTTGTGTGTTTTAGCTGGCATCAACGGCTCGACCATTGAAGGGAGGCCAGTATTTAAACGAGACTTAATTTTCTAATTATGAGTGGTTGGTTGTTTCATGAGCAATAAAACAATTTTAAAATAATTTTTAACAATACAATAGCGGCAATTATTATTTAAAAAAAATTTGTTAGGCTAAACATCAATGAAAATTCAACACAAAGTTGGTTAATAGCAATATACTAATATAATAATTACATGGGATATACTAATATCCTCTACTAATAATGTATCTTTTCCCTTCTTTTCGGTTATCCGACCAACCTGAGTCCCCAATTGAGTCTGATAATCGATGCTGTACTGTATCTCATTTCTCAAATTTAATTCATTCTGGGAGGCCATTTAAACTCTGAATTATCAATTTTTCTCATCAGAAATAATGGAAACTGAATTAATCCATTCCCAAACCCTAAATAATACCAATTTCAATGAACAAAACAGTAAATTCACAAAGTTTAAGGTAAAAAAATAACACAACTAAATGCCCTAATAATAAATTAAACCATAAAAACAATAAATAAAATATGTAAATACTCTATAATAAATGAAAATTGCATTTATTGGTCACACCCTATTGATTTTAGCTTTTAAACATGACTGCCTGATCTGTCATACATGTACTGGTTTCATGATTCAAGATAAATACAGGTAGCCCTCGGTTTACTCCGGTTCAATTTACGCCGATTCACAATAATGCTGCTGCACAATTTGCGATTTTGCTGTGTAATTCCCTGATTTTCCCTATGCCAGACTGATTTTCGTTTCAGTGTTGACGTATTTACCGAGCCGTGACATTGTACATTCGTTAAAACAGATTTTTATTGAATATATTTATTTTTTCTGTTTAATATTATTGGGTATGTATACATTTGCATTAAATTAATATTAAAATACTAAACGTTTAGGTATCCACAAGTCAAGTTATCAAACTTAATAGTTCAATAAATGGCGTCCGAATCCATTGCGCCATTGAATTTAACGTATCCTTTTGACCATGGAAAGTTTGACGGTTGAACTTTGTGAGTTAGACAATGATTGGGAGCAAAGTGTGAATGTAAAAAGGAGCATTGTCTCATCCATTCGACCTTATTCCGAAATTCTCAATGAAAGAAAACAAAAATGTAAACAATTAAAGATGGATACTTTTCCGAAAAATGTAAGAGATCGGAAACTAAAATTTTTAATAAAAACATTTAACTTTATTTTATGATAAAATACATTTTAAAAATTAAATTTATTTGTATTTTGTATTAATAAACAAAATTATTTGCATATTTTTCACTTATGTGGAACCTAACCCTATACCTCAGTGTAAATATGGGTTCGTTTTACACTGATTCGATTTGCGCCGGCTTTTGTAGAACGGAACTGTGGCGTAAACCGAGGACTACCTGTACTGTATTTTTGTGGAAGACCAGCATGACAGTTAAACTGCAATTAAAATATAAAATTAATCAGATCTAACAAAACTAGTTGTTAATTAATTAAACGTTAAAGAAAACATTCTTCCAAATACAATAAAATAACTACATTGTAATTTGACTGACTTAAAACCAGGAAGAATTTTCATTTACAAGACAATAAAACAATTAATGACTTATTGACAGTAGTAGTACAGACAGATAGATAGATATTTTATTATAACTTACTGGAGTACAGTAAATATTGGGTGCCACAAATGTATAACCCAGTAACAGTAGTAGTACAGTAGACCCATCTATAACACGGTAGATACATTCCGTCTTATATGAATCCATGTTGTACGAGTCACTTAGATTTTACAAATACATGAGCCATTCACAACCCAAAGCAATTAACTTGTTATATTTAAAATAACTTTCTTTCATAATCAGACTTAAGGCACTACATAACAATTTTTTATGGTCATTGAATAATAATTGTTTATTTTTTATTATTATTTTTTTTTGCAAGAAATGTATAAAACTTTATCAATACAGTACTGTACTATACCAGTAATGCACCAAAGCGGGGCCGGTCTGTATATATATATATTATATATGTACAATAAAATAATGAAGTACTGTACTGTACAGATGAAAGCAAACTCAACTTTCCTGCCTAAACTGTCCGTATATATGCATGCTGCTGGACAGAAGTCATCCAATCAGTGTACTTGCTATACTGGCAGCTCTCACATAGATCTGCTGCTCATCCAGATTTGACCAATCCTGTCGAGACATGAGTCGGCAATGACAATCTGTCTCATTCTTTTACTGTGTTATACAAACACAATCGCAATTTTTCTGCCGGGTTATATGAATCTGCGGGTATATAACATGGGTTCATCTAAGACGGATGTCTTATATGAACCCATGTTATATGGGGGTCTACTGTAGTCAGTCAGTGTGGGCTACACTGACCATCTACCCTGACCTTAAAAATAACAAGTTCCTCTCAAATTTCACACAAAGTGGATGTTAATTGGTATAAGTTGAGATAATTTACAGAAAAATTTCTTAATATGTTTATTTTTCATTTTTGAATAAAATAACAATAAAATACACACAAAAAAAGACACAAAATACCCACTGAAATTCCACTAGTACTTTACATCGTTAGAAAGAAGACATTAAATTAAAAAAATAAACATAAAGTTGTGGTTTTTGACTGTAGGCATTACATCAAAATATAATGCTGACAGTTTCACAGTTTTAGAATAAAAACTCATTCATTTTTTTTAATGTGCCTTCTAGAGAGGGATGTATAATCTCACTCATGCCAGCATTCCCTGGGATAAATTGGCATTCCAGTTTTTACTATATGGAAATATCTGATTTCATGATTTCTTTGGATAGATTGACATACTGGTCATTTCGCAAAAATACGGTACCTTTATCATCTCACTTTGCAATATTATAGCCTTCCACACACTTCTTGGATGCCATGGTTAATAATTAAAGGTTATACAGAAACTTTCTGTTCAACCCATTATATTTTTAACAACAGTGGTCATTTAACATAGATGTGTGATATAAATATAACATATTATTGTTAATATGAGATTTGTAATCTTTGTTTAGGTGCTAATACGAGGGTCGTTCAATAAGTCCTTAGAAAAAGATAGAAAAATAAATTATTTTAGGTAGATTTTTTTATTTTTCAACATAATCTCCTTTAAACTCTATACACTTTTCCAAGCATTTCTCCAATGTTTTTAAGCCATCTAAAAAATAAGATTTCGGAAGGTCCTCAAAATAGGCATCTGTTTGGGCAATGACCTCCTTGTTTGACGTAAACCATTGTTTGCCGATCCATTTTTTTAAGTTTGGAAATAAAAAAAAGTCACTGGAGGCTGAATACGGTGGATGTTGTAATAATTCAAACTTTAATTCCATGATTTTGGCCATCAAAACTGCACAGGTGTGCACCCGTACATTGTCTTGATGGAAGGGATCTTTTTCTTTTTCAAACGAGGACATTTTTCTTGATTACTTCGCTCAACTGATGCATAATACTCTCCAGTTATTGTTTTTCCTTTTTCCAAGTGATCGGTGTAGATGATTCCACATGTATCCCAAAAAACCGTGGCCATCTCCTTTATGGCCAATTTCACCATGTTCACCTTCTTCAGAGCCCTTTTGCGTTCAAAAACCCACTGTTTTGACTGTCCCTTTGTTTCTGGAGTGTAGTAGTATATCCATGTTTCGTCCACAGTTATGTATCGATGCAGAAACTCATCAGGATTGCAACAAAAAAGTGCCAATATAGCCTGAGTCGACCACACAATTATGTTTATTGTCCACTGAGAGAAAATGCGGCACCCATCTTGCTGAGATTTTTTCACACACAATTTTTCATGCAAAATTGAAAACACTGTACCTTGCGATGTACACTGTACCCTGTGGCCTCAACTATTTTGCGCACTTTGATTCGTCGATCACTCAAAACCATATCATGGATTTTGTCAATCATTTCAGGAGTAGTCACATCCACTGGACATCCCGAACAATGTTCGTCTTTTGTGGATGTACGGCCACATTTGAACTCATTTACCCAATTGTAAACAGTTGCAAACACAGGAGCAGATGTGCCATGAACTTCATCCAACTCAGCTTTGATCTCTTTCGGTGTTAAGCCTTTTAAATATAAGTGTTTAATCATTGCTTGAAACTCGCTTTTTTCCATTTTTCTAAATAAACAAAAGTTTCTTGCTTCACCGACAATAAAAATGAAACCATGTGATGGATATGACTGAGAATTTCACAGCTATCTAGTGAGTCATGATGCTTAATAAAAACAAGCCATTTTCGATGCTACAAGTGCCATCTATGGATTTTCTAAGGACTTATTGAATGACTCTCGTAATAATAATCTAATCAAAGATTACAATTTTGACTATAATAATATTAAGCTCATCCAGAAAGTTAGTACTGTTTGGGTATTAAAAAAGATTTTCAATTTGTTTTCATTTGTATTTTATTACAGAAAAATCTACATATCTTAAACTACTTTTTGACATATTTCCCATGCGAATTAAGGTATGTGTCATATCTTGGCACTAATTGCAAAATACCCACTTTGTAGAATTTGGCCACCTGCGATCTGAACCAGTTCTGGACATTTACCTTGATCTCATCATCACTTGCAAAGAAAAGGTGGCTGGCAAGAAATTTCTTGATGAGAAAACAAATGGAAGTCGGATGGAGCTAGGTCCAGACTATAAGGAGGGTGACAGAATTGTTCCCAGCAAAATGAATCAAGCAGCAGCATCATCTTATGCGTGTGGTATGCAGTTGCGTGTTGTCATGCATGAACACAATGCCAGAATTCAGTAGTCCATGCCTTTTGTTCTGTGTTGTGTGCCATAACTTCAATGTCTTGCAGTAAGCTGTAGCATTGATTGTTGTGCCTTGTTCCATCCAGTCCATTAACAAAATTCCTTGACAGTCCCCAAACACGGTGCACATGATTTTTCTTGAAGAATCACGATTTCATGATTCTTTGCTTTCTTGGATTTCAGCAAACCAGTGTGTCGCCATTCCAGTGACTGTCATTTCATTTAGGTGTCTTGTAACAAATCTATGTTTCATCTGTGACAATCCTTTTCAAAAAATCATTTCCTTCTGTCGGATAATGCTGCAAAAACTCCAAGGCTGCTCCCAAGCGTTTGTTTTTGAACGTCTATTAGTGTTTTTGGTATACATTGCGTGCACAATTTTTTGTAGTGCAAATGTTCAGTCACAGTTTTGTGTAATAAAGATTGTGAAATGTTTTGAAAATGCATTGACAAATCAGAAATCGTGAATCGCCTATTGGAACAAACTTGTTTGTCAAACATCCTAACCCACTTTCACACCATATCCTCACTCATCTCATTCTCTCCATAATTTACCTGACAATAAATTTCACAAGGTCGAACATTTCTCACATTGAAAAACTTTATAACTGCTCTTATGTCACAGCTGGTGGACTGATTGATTGTTTTAAACATGATTACCAACAAACAGTGACTTCAAACATTAATGTAATCAAAACAAATGGTTATGATAATTCATTCTGGAGTTGAAGGATGTAACTATGCATTCGCCACCTTTGTGCTGTCAGATGCGTGGGAGATATGCGCAAATGGTACTTACTTTCTGGATCAGCTTAATATATTGTTATTCTGAATCTGGTTTAAAGACAGTTCTGAGACTATTTGTTAAGACTAAATAAATACAGCTACACTTGTTATAAAAATACAAATTTTCTTAGTTATTCTTTTAGAAAATTGTTTCCGTTAATAATAATTCTTAATTAACACTTTCCATTTGGGGTAAGTTCTTGTGAACTCCTGTGTAGATGGGTTTAAAAAATCATAAAACAACCAATATTTGTCACAACATTTTGGGATTTGTTTCCTTGTACTTTTATTAACCTGAAACAATTCAATCAAATAATCATTAAAAAGAAAAAAAGTGTTTAAAAAATTTTAAAAAGTCTAATATAATACTATGGTGTTTTCATTGATAGAGATTAAATTTGATTCGTTTTCTTTGATTTCAGCATCAGAACCATTTATTTCTGATCTGAGATTATCATTTATTAAATGTAAAGCTTCATCAATTGATAGCTTTGCATGAAGACATCTTACAAAACATAAAAATATTAAATAATACATGCCATGCAATGGTGTAAATGATAATTTTTTTTTCATTAAACATGCTTACATCAACTATGAATGATTCTAAGCTGTCCAACATCATAGAATAACATTTAAATCTGAACAAGAGAGATTTATCCTTTGTCTTTTAGAGGCAAACTGGTTTTGAGTAAGACTTCTCCATAAATTCAACTATAAAGTGTTAATGATCAAAACAAAAAAATTACCTTGTTCTTTAAATGATTCTTTATTTTAAAGTTAGTGTTTGAACTATTTGTTCTAAATAATTTAAGACTGAAATAAAGCATGTCAGAATAATGCAAATCAATGAAACTTATAACTGAAATTCTTTATAAATGAGTATCATATGCATGGCAATCTTTATACCAACAATGACAGAAGACGTAAAAAATTTTTTGTAAATTCTCATTTATACTTATATTTTGTTTTGTTAGAATTTATTTCATATCACATTACATACACTTGTGCATTATTTATGTATTTGAACGTTTCCAAAAAATTTTAAAATGTCCCTTGCCTCACATTCCATTTTGGAACACATTAGCCTGAAGATGATCTCCTATATACAAACATTTTCAATGTAGATAGGAGTACATTGAAAATGTTTGTATTTTATCTGCATTAAACTATACTGGAATTTCATTTATAAGGTTAATCGGTTTGCATTTAGTTAGAACAATTTGTTTATAAAACAAATAAATTTTGTCTTGACATATTGGCTGGAAAAACTTTTGTTAGGTCTTCATGCATTCATAATTTACAATGTAAAATTTCTTTAGTTTTTAATTGTATGTTGATATGAATAAGTGCATTGAAGATCATTTTTTCTAATGTTATCATGAAAACAAATATATTTGCTCATTTAATATGTTGTTCAATTTTTTTTATAATTTTAATCTCTTACTTTTAGTAGTAGATATAAGATTTACAATGTTTACTTTTATATATTACATATTTAATTTATAATATATTTAAGTAGTTTATAGTTTTTATTATTTTTTTCAGAGAACTACAGGAAAACTGCTTTCAAATCAGAAAGATTTTGGACTAAATGGAATATATGCAACTACAGTAAATATACATTTTATTTGTATTATTAAACTCTGAATTTTTTTAAGTATTGTTATTGAATTTAAGTTGTAACTAGAGAATTTGCAATTGTAATAAATTTGCAAACTCTCCAGATTCAGTGTTAAAATTTCCAAGTTTTAATAACTTATTATATAAATGAAAAATTGTTTACCAGTTTTGTGATCTTTGTTTACAAGTACAGTAGAGCGTCATTTATCCAGATCAGTTGGGGACAGGTTGTTCAGCTAACTTATTTTTTGGTTAACCAATTATATACAAAAAAATATATTAACCTAATCCATGTTGAAATTTTTCTCTATTGCATGTCGCTTTGCGTTGAATTTTCATCGATGTTAAGCCTAACATAAACTTTTTAAAATAATAATCGTGGCTATTGTATCGTTAAAAATTATTTCTTTATTTTTTACAAGCAAAATAAATATATTGAAAAATATAAAAACGATTAACTTCTAAACTGTAATTTATTTTATTATCAAAAATGTTCAATTCAGCACGACACAGTCTTCAGAAAAACACCACACAAAAGTGCCAGTGCTGCCAGCTAAAACACACACACACCAACAAAAAGAATATTGGAGTAGCCCAAGATATAGCCAAAGATTGCAATGCCACAGCACTAGCAAAATTTAAATTTGCCGACTGGAATGCTTTTGCATACCCGACTTTCAGATAAACAACACTCTACTGTATTCCTATTTACATTTACAAATTAAACTGAAAATGTTATTTAGCTTAGAAATAATTGAATTAGTAATTTGCCAAAGGTGACAATTCATAATGACAATTTTGAGATATTCACAATAAACAGTTTTCTATTAGAATGGAGACTGCTATTAGTTAATCCTTTTGCCCATTAGTATTGTATTTGAAGGGAATTTTCTGACAGTAAATATGCAACCAAAAACAGATACCTTTTACAGTATTCATTATATAAATAATGGATTTTTTTTTGCAATTTAATTTTGCAATGCATAAATCTGCTGCAGCGGATAGTTTATACACTTTATAAAGTTTACCCATTTCAATCCTTTCTTATTAATTCCTGTGATAACTCTCTCTCTCTCTCTGCCATAAGTTTGTTATTGTTTTGACAATTTTTCCTTCTGAAAAAATAATAATCCACAAAAGTATTAATACTCAATACTATTATTATTTTTTAACTATGATTATTTTATTATCTTGCAACATAAAACATTGACAATTTTTGCAAAATTTTGGAACTTTTCTCATTATAAAAACTAAAATGCATCAGTCTATGAATGAATAAAAGAAAATGTCTTTTGATCATTGCTCTTGACTATAGTTCCATCTTAAGCACATCATCAAATGTCGCTGGCTCTCACGACATCACTCTGTCTGATTTTTAAATCTATTCCGTTCAAAAATTGGATATTTAATATTTAATCTTTTGTCTAACTCAGGGTCCCGAACCTGTTGAATTATGGCTACTTCAGCCACAGTAGCTCCTACCTGCTCAATCTCTGTCTCCATTGCCAGGAGCTGTAATCGCGCCGCATACGTTTGTACATCCTTGTCCCTTCTTTGGACACAGGCATATAATCATTGTAGTCTAAGAAAGTATGGATTTTGCACAAATCTCTCTACCATTAGTTTCTTAAAGACGTCATAGTTGTCGATATGCTTTATTTTTCTGTCCTTTTTGACAAATTATCAGGCGATTCGTGTTAGTTTTAACTTGGCTACGGCTAGTATCTGTGTAGTATCTACGGCTTAGTCCATGCTGCTACCTTTGCCACATCTGTTAGGGATTCAAAGAAGTCTGTGATGCTTGGGCCATCCAGCTTGCCAGAAAAGGAAGGGAGCAAAGGGACTAAGCCACAACCTAATGTTGCTCTGGCGTTCTCCTCCATTATGGTTAGGTATTAAACTAATTAGCTTAAATCTAATTATGCTTGTAAATAGCAAGGCAGCGAGGAAAGTGGATGACTTATCTTAAAATTCAAAAACTTATTTATGCTGGATAAAAACCTGTCTAGGTTGGACACTTATCGAAAGAATTCCTGAAAGGGGGCTTCTATCCCACTCCTGACACCAATATGTGAGAAACCAGGGGTAGAGAGTTAATTTTGACCCCTCTTACCGGTAATGAGTTAGCAGAACTCGCTCACTTTGTCATAGGATGGCTAGTTTAAACAGGAGGGCTTGTGGTCGGTGGGATTATAAGATCTGCCCAATGTCAGGAATTTGACACCAGTTAAGATAAACCCCTTTAGTTCCTCGCCCGAGTTAACTCGGGCAGGTTACATAGCGTTTATTTCATATCACATTACATACACTTGTGCATNCCGATGAGTCATTGTTTACACAGCTGGATGACCTTAAACACAGCTGAAGTCCGATTTCCCGGGAAATTCTCATAGAAGTCTCGGGAGGCAAAGGGTTTGTAGTAGGGTGAGTTGTAGCTGGCCGTATATTTTTAAATATTTTAAAAAAATTCAAATTTTAATTGCGATTAAGGACTTTAAAATATACAAGACTTTACAAAATGAAGTAATTTCAATTTTTGAATTGAAGTTAGAATAATAAATATTTTAAAAAAATTCAAATTTTAATTGCGATTTCCGACCCCCCCGGACTTAAACGTGTATATAATAAAATCTATTAATTAAAAAAATTTAACTATTGGAGGTGGTTTTTGACATCAGAAACTAGCTTTAAATAACTTTACCGAAGGAAAATCCGTGCACTACAACTTTAGAACGATTAATTAATTTTGATAAAAAATCCCATTAAAAAACAATTAAGCCTTAATTGAGCCTTATCAAAGGCTAATTAAAATCGCGANCGCACAACACACAGTCTTCAGAAAAACACCACACAAAAGTGCCAGTGCTGCCAGCTAAAACACACACACACCAACAAAAAGAATATTGGAGTAGCCCAAGATATAGCCAAAGATTGCAATGCCACAGCACTAGCAAAATTTAAATTTGCCGACTGGAATGCTTTTGCATACCCGACTTTCAGATAAACAACACTCTACTGTATTCCTATTTACATTTACAAATTAAACTGAAAATGTTATTTAGCTTAGAAATAATTGAATTAGTAATTTGCCAAAGGTGACAATTCATAATGACAATTTTGAGATATTCACAATAAACAGTTTTCTATTAGAATGGAGACTGCTATTAGTTAATCCTTTTGCCCATTAGTATTGTATTTGAAGGGAATTTTCTGACAGTAAATATGCAACCAAAAACAGATACCTTTTACAGTATTCATTATATAAATAATGGATTTTTTTTTGCAATTTAATTTTGCATTGCATAAATCTGCTGCAGCGGATAGTTTATACACTTTATAAAGTTTACCCATTTCAATCCTTTCTTATTAATTCCTGTGATAACTCTCTCTCTCTCTCTCTCTGCCATAAGTTTGTTATTGTTTTGACAATTTTTCCTTCTGAAAAAATAATAATCCACAAAAGTATTAATACTCAATACTATTATTATTTTTTAACTATGATTATTTTATTATCTTGCAACATAAAACATTGACAATTTTTGCAAAATTTTGGAACTTTTCTCATTATAAAAACTAAAATGCATCAGTCTATGAATGAATAAAAGAAAATGTCTTTTGATCATTGCTCTTGACTATAGTTCCATCTTAAGCACATCATCAAATGTCGCTGGCTCTCACGACATCACTCTGTCTGATTTTTAAATCTATTCCGTTCAAAAATTGGATATTTAATATTTAATCTTTTGTCTAACTCAGGGTCCCGAACCTGTTGAATTATGGCTACTTCAGCCACAGTAGCTCCTACCTGCTCAATCTCTGTCTCCATTGCCAGGAGCTGTAATCGCGCCGCATACGTTTGTACATCCTTGTCCCTTCTTTGGACACAGGCATATAATCATTGTAGTCTAAGAAAGTATGGATTTTGCACAAATCTCTCTACCATTAGTTTCTTAAAGACGTCATAGTTGTCGATATGCTTTATTTTTCTGTCCTTTTTGACAAATTATCAGGCGATTCGTGTTAGTTTTAACTTGGCTACGGCTAGTATCTGTGTAGTATCTACGGCTTAGTCCATGCTGCTACCTTTGCCACATCTGTTAGGGATTCAAAGAAGTCTGTGATGCTTGGGCCATCCAGCTTGCCAGAAAAGGAAGGGAGCAAAGGGACTAAGCCACAACCTAATGTTGCTCCGGCGTTCTCCTCCATTATGGTTAGGTATTAAACTAATTAGCTTAAATCTAATTATGCTTGTAAATAGCAAGGCAGCGAGGAAAGTGGATGACTTATCTTAAAATTCAAAAACTTATTTATGCTGGATAAAAACCTGTCTAGGTTGGACACTTATCGAAAGAATTCCTGAAAGGGGGCTTCTATCCCACTCCTGACACCAATATGTGAGAAACCAGGGGTAGAGAGTTAATTTTGACCCCTCTTACCGGTAATGAGTTAGCAGAACTCGCTCACTTTGTCATAGGATGGCTAGTTTAAACAGGAGGGCTTGTGGTCGGTGGGATTATAAGATCTGCCCAATGTCAGGAATTTGACACCAGTTAAGATAAACCCCTTTAGTTCCTCGCCCGAGTTAACTCGGGCAGGTTACATAGCGTTACATAGCGTTACATAAAATTCAGGCGTTTGGGTCCCCTCCGAAATTTTTTTCCTCCAAATTTTTTCAAAAATTTTTCCCGTGCAAAAAAAAATTATCGCAATTTTAATCTACCTTTAATTATGCATGATTAATGCTTAATTGTTTTTTAATGGGATTTTTTTATCAAATTTCATTCATTGTTCTAAAGTTCTAGTGCATGGATTTTACTTCGGTAAAGTTATTTAAAGCTAGTTTCTGATGTCAAAAACGACTTCCGATAGTTTTTTAATTTTTTAAATTAATATATTCTATTATATATACGTTTTATTAAGTCGGGGTGGGTCAGAAATTGCAATAAAAAACGGTATTTTTTTAAAAATATATGGCCAGCTTGTATTCACCCTACTTTAAACCCTTCACCTCCCGAGACTTCTATGAGAATGCCCCGGGAAATCCAACACCAGCTGTTCTCAAGGTCATCCAGCTGTAAACACAATGACTCATCGGCATCAGATTTCCCAGAAAGGCGAGACAAAGGAAAATAAAGTTTGAAGCTTTTTCTTCAAAATTAACGCATTTCTTTCATTTTTTTTCAGTTTTAAGTATTTTTTATGTTTAATTACATTAATATCAAAAATTGCTGGGAACTAAAGCGATTAACCCCTTAAGTTCCCAGCAATTTTTGATATTAATGTAATTAAACATAAAAAATACTTAAAACTGAAAAAAATGAAAGAAATGCATTAATTTTGAAAAAAAAGCTTCAAACTTTATTTTCCTTTGTCTTGCCTTTCTGCGAAATTTGATGCCGATGAGTCATTGTTTACACAGCTGGATGACCTTAAACACAGCTGAAGTCCGATTTCCCGGGAAATTCTCATAGAAGTCTCGGGAGGCAAAGGGTTTGTAGTAGGGTGAGTTGTAGCTGGCCGTATATTTTTAAATATTTTAAAAAAATTCAAATTTTAATTGCGATTTCCGACCCCCCCGGACTTAAACGTGTATATAATAAAATCTATTAATTAAAAAAATTTAACTATTGGAGGTGGTTTTTGACATCAGAAACTAGCTTTAAATAACTTTACCGAAGGAAAATCCGTGCACTACAACTTTAGAACGATTAATTAATTTTGATAAAAAATCCCATTAAAAAACAATTAAGCCTTAATTGAGCCTTATCAAAGGCTAATTAAAATCACGATAAAATTTTTTTGCATGGGTAAAAGTTTTTGAAAAAATTTGGAGACTTAAAAAACATTCCAAAAATTCAAAAAAAACAAAAATGTTTTTGGGGGCCGAAAGGACCGAGTTTTATGTAAGGCTATGTAACCTGCCTGAGTTAACTCGGGCGAAGAACTTAAGGCATTAAAGGTCACGTCCTAACTTGTGAAACATAAACAACTGTTGAGTTGGAGAGTTGATTCGTTTGTTGAATGGGAGGTCGATGAGTGAATCGATAGGTGACTGTTATTCAAGGAAGATGGGTAACCAGGTTATTTAACACATACACAACAAACATTTGTAAAGTACTATATTTAGTGTTTTGCTCTACAACGAATTTTTTCTTAAAGAGCTGGGACCTAACGGGTACTTTACGCGGGTTCGCGTTTGTTAGTTGCCAGGCCTGGACTTTTCGCGTGCACCGAAATAAAGTAAGGACAAAGTTAGTCACAAAAAAATCTCTCAATAATAAATGTTTAATCAAGTCTAACAAACACTATGTACAAGTTTTATAAAACAAACAACAAATTTATTAAATAAAAAATCAAATCACAATCAACCTGACAAACTTAAGTCTTATTCTAACTTAGAAACTATTCCCCTTGGAATTCCGACAAAACAAAATTCAATCTTAACTTAGTTACAAATTCTCTTATAACTATTGATCCTAACTGTCACCTCAATTGATACTCGGAACCTTTTTCCTCCACTCAAGATTTTCCTCTTTTCCTATCGTCAAAATCGAACCTTCAATTTCCTACTAGGATTTCCTATTCGACACCTTGTTCACTGCTACCAGCAGACCAACGCTTTCGGTTCAGGAGCTCACCTCGTCTGTCTTCACTTGAGTTACTGTACTTATAGTCTGAGGTGACGTCACAGTTCTACTTGAGACACTCCCCTCATTTACATATCTACGCGTAACATTCTTGTTTTCTCTTCGTTATCTGGTAGCTTATTTCTCGACAATACTTTGTTAACCTTTTACAACATTTCTTTAACAATTATCGGGATGTTTAGTTTAAGGTTACATAAGTTCCTAGAAAGTCTATTGGGGTGTCCCCCCTTCAGTGCGGACTTACAATTCTGCCGCTCGGGCGTGCATGTGAGTGTGAATTCTAGCTATGGAGCTGTCGTTTCGTTGTCGGTGAGTTGGTTAATCCCTTATCTTCTCGTTTTGACCGTTCTGGGGTGATGGGTGAGGAAACCTTCGTCCTAACTAAACATAAGCCCCAAACAAAAATATAATAAAAGCAAAATAAAAGTAAAATAAAAATAAAGCTCGGACTTAGTTCCTTACACATTTATATCTAATTCCTAGAGTATACAAAGAACTACATAATACCTGATCAAATAAGGAGGGTAACATATATGGTGCAACTGGCTTAATTTGTAGGTCACTTGCGAGACGCATTCCTGTCTAATCTACTTCTTCACTGAGAGAGAGAGAGAGAGAGTTTATAAACTTTTTAAGTAAAATACCTCGTGATGACACCTCATAGCTCTTAGATTCTTCTATGCGATGTCAGCTGGACGGTTGGCGATCTAAGACTGGGGGGGTCAGGAGGAGATGAAATTGACGATGTAGGTATTGGTGGGTGGAATGTTGTGCATGGGTCATCGAAATATGTCTGTTGTAGGTGTCTGACTGATCATGGAGAGATGAGCTGAGATGATCTCTAGCTTTGGCATATGTCTGCCCTGATGATCGGGTGTGATACATTTTTAGTGCAGGAGAATTATCATGTAATTCTTGATTTATTACTTGGGTCCGGCCGACATGGGACATCATGAATCGGACTGTTGGGTAAATATCAACAAGTCAACCGATGGTGTTATGACTCCTTACCTCATAATTTTATTCACTTGACAGTTTCGACTAAGTTTATAACATCAGTCCAAACATTGTAACAATCAGTGACTTGTAGCAATATTCGACTGCCATTCTCTATTGGTCTAGAGATCAACATGGAGACTAGGGGGTGGGGTTTCCCTTCTCTTCCATTTTAACTAGTTAATTTAATTACTTAAATACCCCTCCTCAGAATGTCACATTATATTGTGTATAATTATTTATTTTTATTTGAAAAATGTGTTTTGCAAATTAGATGAAATGAACATTTCTTCATGTGAATTAGATGTAATTTTAGTACACATTGACAATACTTTATCCAAGATTCAAAAAAGATCCAAAATCCAAACATTTTTTGTGTGCTGATATGACATGCCACAAGTGGAAAATTCCACAAAGCATTGGGAACATTTCAATGTTCCCAATGCTTTGTGGAACATTTCAATGTTCTCTTCAGGCCCTTTTTTGCCAGGTATCCTGAACAATTATTTTTGGTTGTCCAGCTGATAAACTTTAAACTTCTAAAATTGTCCATTGATCGAACATGATGACTTCCCAAACCACGATGACTGGGTATGGGGCCAGTGTGACACTCAGTGAAAATGGCCGACACTAGCCTTCCCTAGGATAATGCCACAGCCATCATTCCTCCATAGACAGAAGCAGGATTTATTCATAAACAATACCTAATGCTATTCATTGGTCCAGTTGTGATGATGACAAAATCACATCAGACAAGCAGCTCTGTCTAGTGGTCATTGGCAACCTGTTGTGAATGGTTTGGTGGACACAGATGCACCCCTATGATGGCAACAGGCAGCTTTGGATGTCACATGCCATGATGAATGAGTCCTGATGGGCTGTTTGGTGAATCTGCTGGTCTGTGCGCTCTGTTGTGCACTGGTGCAATAGACTCCATCTTCTGTGTGTTCACAGATGTTTCTGTGTCCATTGTGTCACACATTGCTGAAAGGTACTCACATTATACCCAACACAGGACAACTATGCACCTTCACAAACCAAGCCAAGGTCATACAGTTCTAGGATACAGTCTTATTTTCCAGCTGTTAACTGGTGACAGTCAGCTCACTGTTGTCTCTGAGGCATTTTCTACATTTCTTCAAAAATTTGCCTGCCACAAACTGTCACTGATAGTACTTACAGCCCAAGCTGGATGCTGATCTTCAGAATGGTGACCATATGACCTGATGTGAATGCAAACTTAATCATTTGCATGTCTCTGTCACCTATACTGGTCCTGCAATTTACATGTGGCTATGTGCATTCCTTCAGGGTGTTCTGATTTCACTTTTGAGGTGTGTGTGTAAAGACACACACACACACACACACAAGATATGTGCTTTTTTTATATTCCTAGTAGTTCAACTAATTTTTAACAAGTTTATCAAAGCATATTTAAAATTTAAACAAAGACTATTCTTTCAGATCAATTAACAATTTTGTGAGCATATCTAAAATTACTTTAATACAACTATGTGAATATCTTTTAAAAACATCTTCACATCTCTACAGTAGGTATGTGAAAGAATATTGTTTATCTATAGTAGACAATTTTAAAAAAACATATTCACATAGATGTGTGAAAATTTTTTATCTGAAAATTAATAGAAATCCCTAAATAAATAACAGAAAGAAGTAAAATTAAACAAATATAAATCAAATCAGATATAAATATACATATATTTCAACATCCGAAACACTTTCAATTCCAAGCATTTTAGATAAAGGTTTCTCGATCTGTATTAATTTTATTGATTCAAATATATGTATGCATGTTGTGTATGTAAAAATATTAACTGAAAACAAGCTGATATACTAAATACAGATTATAATTGTATAACTAGGAAACTAGTAATGAGTCTCTTAAGGAGTCTTCAAATAATGCTGCAGAATCTGAATTGGCTCATTATTTGAACCGTTCTTTCTGGGAAAAGAAACAGCAAGAAGGTCTTCCTCATACTCGAACAAGTCCTGTACCTAGTGCTCCTTCAACAGTTGTAACAAGTCAAGCACCCAAGAAATTAACAGAGGTAAGAAAAAGGAAATAAAATTGAGGAGAATAATTTTTAAAATAGTATTTCAGTTGTGATTGGATAATTGTGATAACACACTGTATTGCATTTTCAGTCTGTTGTATCACATTTTTATGCTTTTCATTTTATTTTTTGGTTTTTGTAATGTACTAGGTAAAATGTAGTGTACATGTGCATTCCAAGGTTGTCACATGGGGAGAAATTTTTCAATCGTAGAAAATTTAGCTCCTATGGGGAAAAGTGTGGGTATTGAGTAATTGGCAAGCATTTGCAGATCTTTCATAAAATAAAAGAAAAACTGTTTTTTAAAAAATAAGCTTATAACTAATAAAATTTATTTTTATTAGTTTCAAAACTTGTCTCAATTCCTGCATGTTAAACATTTAGGCTGTTATGACTTTTTTTGGTCCATAATTTTTACCTTGTTGTAAAACAGTTCAATAGCATTCTTAGATCTATTTACAGCAACAGCAATTTGCCTCAAGACTTGCCTGAACCACTCAAATAATAAATTTTACGTATTTCTAGCTCCTGAAGTACAGTTCCATGAGATATTGTTGAAAATGTTTATATAAAATTCAATAGAACATTCTTGAAAAGCCACCATGACAGTTAAAAATGATGACATCTCACCCTAATCATGATAATTTTAATTGGTATATATATATACTTTTATAACACATCAAAAAATGAATATTTGTGAAAATTTATGCTGCTTTATGAAATGTAAAAAAACCTGATAAAATAATTAAAGTAATGATAAAAAATAATTAATAATATTTCCAGTAATAATTCCAAAATAAATTTTGAAAAACAAAATTTATGGTGTTCCTATACTTTTGTAACAGACTAATTAAGAGCATAGTGTTATGAATCAATATTGAGTAGATCTATTTGCAAGTATATGTATTAATATTTCATAAATAAAACTATATTGCTACTGGCCATTTCATATACAGTTGTATATGAAATGCTTTGTTTGCTTTACAATATGTCGTGTTTGGACAAAACAAATTTTGCTTGATATACGACTTAATTCAATTATACGCGCCATCTATGAACAAGTAGCACTATTGGTTTACTAGACCATACTAGGCATTCACAGTGCCACGGTTTATAACTTTGTTAAATTTCTTTTGATTTTAATTTGTAAGTAAAATTTTATTATTTTTTATTAATCATGAATAATGAAAAGCAACAGAAAACTAAAAAAATGACTAGAATCACAATGGAACTGAAAAAAGAGATTGTTAAGAAATACGAAGATGGCATGTGTGTTTGAGATTTTAACTGTTGCATACCGTATTCCGAGAATGACGATATCAACAATCGTGAAAAATAAAGACATTATTAAATCTGCTAACATTGCGAAAGGGGTTAAATCAATTTCTAAACAGAGATCGAAGACATTAGATCGTGTTGAGAAATTGCTTTTGCTTTGGATAACTGAAAAACAGTGTGCTGGCGACAGCATATCAGAAGCAATTATTTGCGAGAAAGCTAAAAAGATGCATGCTGATTCATGAAAAATCAAGCAGGAACTAGCCATGAAAGTGAGGTGTTTAAAGCCAGCCATTTTTTTTACATGAGAACGGATTAATCAGTTTTACATTACTTCTTATGGGAAAGGTTGGTTTAGTATATGTCCTATTCGTTAAGTCCAAACATCAGGAAATGATTAAGGTCCTATACTGAGATTCCACTGTATTTAGAATTCACTAAGCTTATAAACAGATTAGAAAATTTAGAACAGTGTTTAGAAATATTCATATATTTTGCATTAAGATTTTTATTTTATCATTTTCAGAAATTTCAAAATGGTGAAATGGATAAAATGCAAGAATTTCTGTTCAATCTTCGGAGCACATTAGAAATATTTGTCAATCGCATGAAAAGCAATTCAAGTAGAGGCCGACCGCTAGCAAATGATACCTATGTTCAATCTTTATTTATGAATATTACTAATATGCATTCCCAACTTCTAAAGTATATACAAGAACAAGATGATTTAAGAGGTAAGGGAATTAAAGTGTATTTGAGTATATATATTTATTTATTATTGCATTAAAAAAGCTGAATTTAAATTATTCCTTTAGTACAATATGAAGGTCTTCAAGATAAATTGGCTCAGATTCGTGACGCAAGGGCAGCTTTAGATTCCCTTAGAGAAGAACATAGAGAACATCGCAGAAGAGAAGCCGAAGAAGCAGAAAGACAACGTCAAATACAAATGGCTCATAAATTAGAAATTATGCGAAAAAAGAAACAGGTCTGTAAATCAACATTGATAACTATAGTAAAATAACTTGTGAGGAATTTATAAATTCTTAAAGAATGTAGTATGCAAAAAATTTAACTTTTTAAAATATTTTTATGAAGCTTTGATATGCATTTTTGTAAAGCTTTAACTTTTCAGTTTTTTTCAACTCAAAAATAAGAAATCACAGATGTATTTTAAAATGTTTTTGTTTCATTGCATAAAAGCATTAACAATGTTAAAACTTTCAAAATTAATGAGTACTCAATTGCAATATTTTCAGTTTACAAAGAGAACTACGAAATTTGGATATTTATGTAAAGGAAAAATAACTAGTATAAATTTATTTTTGTATTAGGAATTATGATTTATGCTATAATTGACATATTATTTAAAAATTAATAATTTGTAAAATTAGGGAAAGTGTTCTTTTGTTCATCTAAGTATTAGGAATAATAATAAATTATTTAATTGCTTATAAACCCTAGCCCTAAAAGTTAATTTATATATTTAAGTCTAATGTTTTCTTGGAATAATGAAAATGAATTTTTGCCATAGAAATTTGGCATATATTGTAAGATTTTTTGAGCATTTAGCTACTATTGTCAAAGATTCAATATAATTATCATAATTTTGAAATCCTTTGTCAATTATTATTTATTTAGAATTTAAATGAGTCACACTTTTAAAATTTTTTTAAATTAGCTTAATTTTAGACTAGAAATCAGTTCTTATAACTACTAAAAAAATGCTATTGCAATTACTAAAAAAATGCTTTTCTTTTAAAGGAATATTTGCAATATCAAAGACAGTTAGCTCTACAACGAATGCAAGAACAAGAACGTGAAATGCAGTTAAGGCAAGAACAACAAAAACAGCAGTACCAGGTCATGCAGCAGGGAACCAAACTTCCACCTGTTGTGTATTCTGGTCCTCCACCACCTCCGCAGCCATCTTATGTGCCACCTCCATCTAATGTCAACTATCGAATGCCACCTCCAGGGACTGCCGGTGGCAATTCTCCTGCACACCCTCCATTTGTTCCTGGATCATTTGGTCCATCAAATCCTGCTATGGTTCCATCTAACCAAGCAAAATTTCAACCTCAACCTTTTAACATGCAAGGTATTGAAATAATACATTTTTTAACCCTGGAATTTCCTTGAACTATTTAATAGTATGAGCAATATGATAAATTTAATTTCTTAAAAACTCTCGACATGTACTCCTTCATACCTCTATGCTGGTAACATAAAACGGCAGTACGATTTTATAAACAAGACAGTATTTTCAAAAATAATTGCAGCCACTTTATTATTATATTTTTAATTTTATAATCAAATTTATTTATACAGGTATTCCAAGTGGTCATCCTCAATTTCCTCAAATGGGTCAGTATCCTCCTGTTCCAGGAACTGCAACCACTGCTGCCGCTCCTCCAGGTCCCGGTCCGATTCCGTCCGTTCCCCCAGGAGTCATGAATCCACCCCGGGGTCCAATCGATTCTGCACCAAGGGCAATTCTGCCCCAGCAGGTGACTCAGCCAGGACCAAATGCAATGCCCGGGCACCAGATTGTCTCTCCAACCAATCCGCCCATGTCCCCTCCTAGCAGATCGGAACAGCAGCCTCCTCCATCTCAACCCCCTCAACCTTCTGCGGATTCCCAAAATTCGTCAGAGGGTGCACTAATCTCGTTCGACTAATTTGTCGTCCTTAGTCAAATTTAATTTTTACATTTAGTTCTCACAAAATTTGAAATATATATTCTAATGGTATTTGTAAATTTCTGAATTTCTATAATCCTTTTAATATCAAAGAAAGTAGCCTTTAGACAAAATATATACATGTATATTATTGCTTTAATCTGATTTTATGCTATTTAACCTTGATTTATAATTATAATCAATAAATGGAAAACTTTTTCATATCTTTAAAATAATTGTAAATATCTTTTTATCATAATCCTTAAAATTAATATTATTCTTGTGATAAAATAATAATCACTTATGTTATAAAAGTTAAATCCTGTTCAACATGTATAACATTTTATTTACTTTTAAAGATAGTGCACAATGGTAAAATTTTCGAATAATTGTATTGTGTGAGTGTGTGAATATTTGGAGAACATTTAGATAGCTAGAAGTCGTGGAAGAAGTTACAATATCCTATTTACACTTGTGATAGTTTGAGAAATCACAAATTAATAATTCATGTTTCTTTTAAAGTTAGCTGTAAAGCTTACTTGTTTTAAGGGATAATTTTAAAGAAACTTCCACAGAAAGAAAACCAATTTTCAATTTTTTTTTATTACTTAACAATGTGTTTCATTATGTAAAAATTGTAAATAAGAAAATTAAAATTTACTAAAATACTAATTAAAATTTAAAAAATAGTAAAATATAATTATTCTGTTCTTAATGTATTGTTCAAGAGATTAAAATTTGAATTCAAATAAAGGTGCATATATATCATGGTTAAAGTTTTGACATTTTTTGTAGTGATTTTTGCACTTAATAACAACTTATTAATATTTCAATAAACTCCTTCAGCTTTCTATCTTGGTAAAATTATTATTCATTCAGGCATTAACTGTTAAAATTTAATTTAGTAACTAACTATTCAGAACATGTTCTAACTAAAACTATATCTCACTTTCAGTGATCAAAATAGTATTAGCAAGAAAGAATAATCAATAACAAAGATTTTTATTAATAGCAAATAACTACAAGCTGGATATTCAAGCTGTAATTACACTATTAATTCTTTAATAGCTTCTAGACCATGTCACAGGCCCATTAAGACTAACTTCTTTTGAAGAATAGTCCAAGGATAAATATGGGTATGAATCCATATCAGAATTTTAGGCAAATCAACGAAATCTTCTGGGGCCCAAATGCTACAGTTTGAAGATCTTTGAGGCATATATACATATAATACACATCCCAAAGCCCGATGAGTAATTATAATCAACCAACAATCGCCTAAATGATCAGGCTATAGTTAATTAATTAATATAAATAAATGTGCTATTAGAGGTAGATGTTAGGTGCCATCTCTTTTCTAAATTAATAATTATAATTTTAATAATTCAGAACATTTTGGAAGAAAAGAACTGACTCGGGGCTTTTCTTCCAGAATGTTCTAAAAT
>NW_019384353.1:216989-241262 GCF_000671375.1 Centruroides sculpturatus | reverse complement strand
GTTTACACGTTTAAAACGTGCGCCTCAACCTCTCTATTAACTTGCACTCCCCAACTTGGGGAGGTGCAAGTTAATAGAGACAAAAAAACGGGAACTAATAAAATACAATTTATTAAAATGTTGTTGTACATTTTGGTAGTTTCCAATTTTGAACATAATTCTCCAACATGTAAAACATTATCTCTACGATAAATTATGCATTTTACAATTTAATTACAACTTTTTTCATCAGATGAATTCATTTTATTAATGAATTATTTATTGACTTTGATGATGAGATGCAGATTTGCATTAACCCATTTGCAATCATTTGCCAATATATCGTCAAATAGATAATTAATGACACAAATCGCTTGACGATTTATCGTCAAACTGAGAATTTACGATTCTCATAAAACATTCCATTCATAGATGGCACTACATTACTATAGGTTATTCTGTACACTGTGTTTCACATACATACTACTAGATTAAATGTTATTTTAAGAAATTTCTTGCTTTAAAAAATTTTGATTGTGTGTGAAAAAACTGTTTGTTTTAATGTTCAGAACAAAATGGCCATTTGTACAGGGTTACTCATGGAAATGAACTGTATAATCGAAAAATTTTATCTATGATCGAATTGTGTAAATTATAAAATAACTGTCATTTTTAACATATTTTCTTTGGGAGAAATTTTTTATGCTAGAAAATAAATTTTACTACCATAAACAACAAAGTAACATATATATGTGGATTTTTTGTGAATTTTTAAATGATATAAGTGAAATGACCTTGAGTGAGTAAAGTTTGCAGTGATCATTGTCAAACAATGAATAGTGAAATGTCATGGCCTTAAAAGGGTTAATATTAAGCATAAAAATTTACTTTCAACACTGTGTGTGTGAAAAATAGCATATTATTTGTCTGAAGACATTTAGAAATAGAATACAAAGATGGTTTTGTAAAATTTTTATTCACTTGTGATAAATGATTAAAATAAGATATAGCAAGTATATAATGCAATGTGTGTTTATGAACTTAACAAGAAGTAAATAATTAAATTATCTATTCAATTCAGATGATCTTAAAAGAATGAGATCATTTAATAAGTTTCTAGTAGCAACTGCCATACTGTTAATGTAATTCCCTTAAGGGTTTCAAGTTTGCCATCATATGTGCAATTTACGATTTTGGTTTCATCCCATTTTTGTTGTTAACCTAAGTATGCAAGCAAACAAGGTATATTGCTATTTGGAATATATTTGTGCTCAGGCTTGAAAAATTGATTTCTGAGGCAAAGGATCAGCAGTATGGAGTATATTTTGTGTGTCTGGCATCATTGGTTACTAATTATGTCTTTACTAATGGCTGCTTTCATATGCTAAATTGGCTTTGACTTTTTTGGCTACAATTTTATAAGTCTGGCTCAATTTGGAGTCAAAGTCAACTGCAGTACATTTTTTGCTGTTGTATTTACAGCTCCAGTTATTGGGTTTTTGTATTGTGTGGTTTAGCCTGTTTATTAATGTAGCTATAGCATATAGTTACAATGTATAAAACACACAGCTGTAATTCACAATGCACCTTCAGTGCTAGAGCAATGGGTAAACACTTTGAATTAGTGGCATTTAGGGCACTATTTTATAAGTATGCGGGGGTCATTAGATGTTGAAGAGAGGAAGGTAGGTTATAGATTAGGTTGTAGCTATATGACTGTCAAAAAAGTGGGCTTCTCTATCACTTTCTTAGTCTAATTTTAATGTAAACCAAAATTGATTGTGTAATAGATGCAGTATTTTGCAAATTTTCAATAGCAATGTTCTTATTTTAAGGGCTAAACCTATGTAGCATGCATATTCTATAATTTCCGACTCTAAATGACTAGTTTTTCTAATTAACGCTTTTGAAGTATTTATTGTGCCTGCTCCAAGATCCCCACCTTGATATGAGCAGGCTTGCATGCCCTACAGAGACTGTGAACTATGTCAATGGGTCCCATGCTGGGGATAGGAGCCAGAGTTCAAAGATGGGATCAGTTGTCCTCCACACTAGGGATTGTGCATGAGGCTAATACTCCCATGTAAAAACTCTCCTTTTGCCTTTTTTTAACAAGAGAAAGGCGGTGGGGGTCCTGACTTGGAGTTGTCCTCCATCAAACATGAATTGACAGGACCAGAATAGGCAGAAAGAAAGTGGAAGTGTGAATGTCGTTTGGGTGTGCGGAATGTAAGAGGAGCAAAAGGTAAAGGAATTAATAAGAGAAATAGCTGAAAATAAGTTAATGTTCTTTGTATGAGTGAAAGGCAAGGAGTGTAAGAATGTATTCAACTGGTCTTGTGTGCAAGAGATAGAGCAAGTAAATAAAAGAGTGTCATTCTGATGTGGGTGCACTTCAATGCAAAGTGAAATTGTGTATGCCCCAGAGGTGTTGTAAAAAGTTGAGAGACATCTTAGATAATCACACGTTCATGAGGGTCTCGCTTATAACAAGATATGAATGGATGGGTGGATGTCAGAGAATTCTGAGTCTGGTGATTCCCGGGTGAACCATTGGTTGAGTCCTGAGTGAAAAGAGACCTATAAGTGTCAACACCTTTTTTCCACATAGGAAAATCATACGAAATATCAAAAGAGTATAATGATGTATCCACCACTGCATCTTTCAATCTAAGTGTTTACTGTGACTCAGACTATTACTTAATAGTATCGAAGGAGCAACTGAAGATTGTTTTCCTCTTATGAGTATAGAGAGCATGTGGAAAGTGGAAATGCTTCCAAACCTCCTCCAATCTTGTATAGTATAACAAGAGTGGATCTTGAGAGAGGGACAGTGTGGTGAAAGAGAAAAAGGCTGCATACATATGTAGTGTGAGTGAGAATGAGTGCAAAGTGAAGAAACAAGAAGCTGCATATGTGGTAAATGGTGAGCTAATGTGGGATGAATTGTGGTGGTGTGAATATTTTGAGAACCTGTTGAGGGGCAGTGTAGATATCTCTGCAACTGTTCCTCTATTCATGCTAAATGAAGATAATCAAATAGTAATGGATGTAGCACTGAGTTAGGTTAGGAATGCAATAAGAAGGGAGAATGTGAAATGGTAAATCTTTTAATTAGCACTTCAGTAACCATACCATCCAGACCAAAATATGGAGGGAAAAATAAATTGTAGAGTTGGGGTATCCATTCTTCATGTTGGGATATGAGCACGATGCCATGTGATTGGAGACATGCTCTGATTGTTCCAACATAAAAGGGCAGACTGCAATTACTTCTGTGGCATAAATTTGTCGAGCATACTCGGAAAAGTGTTTGCACGAGTGTTGGTCGACAGAGTTGAGAAGCCAAGTGCAACGTGAACCATATCTTCGCACCCCTTCCCTTCAAACACTAGTGTTTATAGTATGCTTTTTATAGATCAGCAGAATGAATAGGGAGAAACTGGAATGAGAAGTAAACTACAGTTATTAGATGTGTAAGAGCAATGTATGAAAACAGCAAAGCATGTGGATACTTAGATGGTAAAGTGTCTGAAGGTTCATAATTTAGGAAGATATAAGACAAGGATTGTTATGTCTCACTGGTTGTCTTATGTTTTCATGGATGCACGAATGAGGAGATCCAGAGAGTGCCCAAGTGTGGAATGAGAATTAAATGTCATCTGCACATGCCAATTCCAATAGAATCATTGTGCTAATAGCACAGAGCAAGGAACAGCTTCAGATACTTGTTTCTAATCTTGAAGGTGTGTGGAGTGAATTGTGATTGCTCACCTTTGTGTTCAAGCACATACACATTGCATAATTGTTCTGGAATGAACAACCGGAACAACTACTAATCAAATACTCTGTTGGAACAAATGTCCCAACAGAGTATTTGATTTTTGGTTGCACAAGTTCCAACTACTAATCAATCTTATTTTTTAGGCCCATCTGCTTTAAAAAACTATTTAACTGTCACCATTTTAATATACTTTAGAATCACAATAGAATCATTGGATTTTGTAATCTGGAATCAAACAGACCAGATAATGGTTACTTTTGTGATCATTTTTGTGCAACTCAGCAAAGGTAGAGAACCTTAAATGGCAATTTATACAGAAAATCATACAGATGAGGTCACATAATGAGAAATACTCTAATAATCTAGTTTTAACAAAAACATCTCTTTTCAGGCCGTGTGTCAGCATTTACTTCAGGTGCGGAGAATCCCCACAGAGTAGAAAAGGTGACAAGCGGGACAAGATACGCACTGACCGTGTCTTTTACCTGCGACAAGAGTTCGAGTATAGCCGATCCCACTCTAAAGAAGTAAAATTATTTTTACATTTATTCGATATTAATTACTCCTGGAAAAAAAATCATTAATACTTGGAAAAATAAATGCTCATAGATGAATAAGGATTATGTTTGCATTCCACAAACTTTTTATCGAGAGAGGTTATCTTGTACATTCAAAAGTTGATGTTTTTATATTAAACGTTGAAAATTTTTTAAATTAATTTTTTCCTCATTATTTACAAATAAAATTACAAGACTGTGGTACAGTAATATATTTTTATTCCAGTTTGTCACTTAACACAAACCCAGTTTAAATTAACTATTTAGGAAATTTAATCATTAAAAACAAGAATTTAAGATGCATAATTTATATGTTCAAGAAGTTGGTGTTGTGACTGCTTTTGGTACAGTACAATGAAAATCAAAGCTAAATGAGGATATATTTATGTATGGTTCATTTATCATCAATGAACAGTATGCTAATTTTTTCTCTATACCATAATACAGTGGTGCCTCTTATAACATACTTAATCCGTTCCAGGTGCACGAGTGTTGGTCGACAGAGTTGAGAAGCCGAGTGCAATGTGAACCATATCTTCGCACCCCTTCCCTTCAAACATTCAAACACCAGTCTTTATAGTATGTTTTTATAGATCAGCGGAATGAATAGGGAGAAACTGGAATGAGAAGTAAACTACAGTTATTAGATGTGTAAGAGCAATGTATGAAAACAGCAAAGTATGTCGATGCTTTGCTGTTTTCATACATTGCTCTTACACATGTAATAACTGTTGCGAAATCATGCATTTCGTATAACGGACTTTTCACTTAACAAACGTTAAGTGAAAAGTCCGTTATACGAAATGCATGATTTCGCAACAGTTATTACATGTGTAAGAGCAATGTATGAAAACAGCAAAGCATCGACATACTTTGCTGTTTTCATACATTGCTCTTACACATCTAATAACTGTAGTTTACTTCTCATTCCAGTTTCTCCCTATTCATTCCGCTGATCTATAAAAACATACTATAAAGACTGGTGTTTGAATGTTTGAAGGGAAGGGGTGCGAAGATATGGTTCACATTGCACTCGGCTTCTCAACTCTGTCGACCAACACTCGTGCACCTGGAACGGATTAAGTATGTTATACGAGGCACCACTGTATTATGGTATAGAGAAAAAATTAGCATACTGTTCATTGATGATAAATGAACCATACATAAATATATCCTCATTTAGCTTTGATTTTCATTGTACTGTACCAAAAGCAGTCACAACACCAACTTCTTGAACATATAAATTATGCATCTTAAATTCTTGTTTTTAATGATTAAATTTCCTAAATAGTTAATTTAAACTGGGTTTGTGTTAAGTGACAAACTGGAATAAAAATATATTACTGTACCACAGTCTTGTAATTTTATTTGTAAATAATGAGGAAAAAATTAATTTAAAAAATTTTCAACGTTTAATATAAAAACATCAACTTTTGAATGTACAAGATAACCTCTCTTTTATATTAATTAATTGATTAATAAAAAAAAATATGGCTATAATCAGGTACAAGTGATATGTACAGTACATACCCAGTATTGCTTAGCACAACTGGGTGGTAAACTAAATATAGTCATCATTGTACAAAAAAAGATGTTAAATATGTGTAATAGTAAATAAATGGTATGGGCGAGAGTGGACTCTTGCAATGTGTGGGACATAACACAATAAATGGCTGGGTAGCTTCCCAGAAAACCAACAATGTTCAGTATAATTTTTGCACTAAAGTCCATTTGAAATATAAGTCTATAAGAGTTTTGAATGACCTGTAGATTTCTTCGCCTTGCAGGAGAAGGCTTTTATTACATGGCCAATCTATATATTTGTAGTCTAAAATTTGCTGCAAGTCCTTCCTTTCTTTTTAGACTATAAGGCAGTCAAACAGATAATAGTCCCATCAGTTTTGTCACAAATAGAGCACTTATCATTATCAGTAATTTGAACCTGTGTAAGTAGCTTTGAAAGTAGCCATGGTTTGTTATAAATTGGCTCTAAATCAATCACATTACAAACCAATTCATTTTGTACATACTTTTAATGTCTGGTAAGTATGAGTAAGTTGTTTCATTATGAAAGTTGTCCCAAAACATTTGCCATTCTTTTGAAATATAGTTTTTTTATAGTGTTGAATCCTGTCACAGGTGGTAATTTGCTGTATATTATGGTGTTTTCTTGGTTGGTGGCTGTCTTCTTTGCTAATTTGTCAGCTTTTTCATTGGCAATATTTCCCTGATGTCCTTTCAGCCAATTAAGGAAGAAGGCACCATTTGAATTTTGTAACATAGTATTACTATTCATAATCGGGTGAGTGTCATTGTTCTGAATTATGTAAATAACTGCTTGGCTGTCAGAATAGATGTTAATGTTATGATGTGGTTATTTAGCAATAGTCTTCCACTGCAGTGGCAATCGCCAGCAGTTCTGCTTGTGTAACACAATGTATTATCTAATTTGAGAAGTTCTGTATATTTATGATATATTACATAACTGCCACCAATGTTATTGGCAAAAATTGCCAATAACATTGGTGGCAGTTATGTAATATTGGTGCCAAATAACAATGTTATTTGGCACCAATTGGCATCTGTGTATATGTCTATATGACTATCTGTCAATGGTTCAGAGTAAAAATATTTTCTTTTACTTGGGTTCTGGATAAGTGCATAAGGGATCTTCCATTTGAAATCGTCTTTTTTTAAGTCTCTCATCCCAAATGGTGATGTCGTTATTGTGTTTCAGTTTCCATTTTAATGCGTGGCATTTGATTTTGAGATCCATGGGGGGGCTTTTCTAGCGATTATCTGGCAATTGTTAGTAGGAGTCGTTCTGTACCCTTTAGTGAGAATCAGTAGTGCATTCCTTTGGGCAAATATTAGTTTCCTTTTATCATGTATTTTGTGAGTGGCTTCTTCCCAAGCTGGGAAGGTATAGGTAATTATTGGAATAAATATCATATTATAAATTGAGTAAGTCCATAGCATAAGAGTCAAGTCCCAGTTGCTTTTAGTGACCTTAGAAAAAGACTGAAAGATTAACCCTGTTTTCTTACAAATGTTCTCAATATGTGTGGTCCAAAGAAGCTTAAAGTCAAGTGTAATCCCTAAATATTTAATGCTTTTCTCTCTTTTTATACTTTGACCCCATCTGAATTCTCAGGACTCTCTTGTACAAGCTTTGAGCACCTGGCTTGTTCCAGACGATTCCTGTTGTTTTTTCTGGATTGTAGATCAGCTGCTTCCCCCCATTTGCTTATTTTTGACATAGCCTGCTTTCCTTTCAAGTTCAGCTCTAGAGTTACTGTATCTGTCAATAGTATGAGTGCATCATCCGCATACACAATAATTTTGTCTTGTCCGAAGTCCTGGGTCAAAAAATCATTGAAAAGGATGCACCATAGAAGCGACCCACAGGCCGAGCCCTGTGGACATTCCCTATTATGCTTGTTCTCAAAAATATTCCCTGTTTTAAATATTTCTCTCGTGAAAGTATTCTTTCATCAGTAGATAATGTTCACAGGGCACTATAGTTGCCTAAGTCTGTAAAGAATCAGTGACCACCACCCACTGTCGAATGCCTTCTGAATTTCTAAACTAAGTCCCAAGAGATATTTATTTCTGTCAAGCAGTGCTTTGATGATGACTGCCATAGTGATAGCATGAATGGTTGACCTTTGCTTTCTAAAAACTTACTGATTGTCACTCAGTAGTTTATTTGACTCAAGGTGCCAAGAGAGTGTTTGTAAGCAGTTTTTCCATTACTTTCCGTAGTGCAGGTAACAGGGAAATTGGTCTGTAATCTCCAGGTTTATTTACTTTAGAGACAAGTACCAACTTGGCTCTCTTCCATTCCCTGGGGAAAATGCTGAAATATAGGCAAGTATTTAAGAGATAAAGAAGAAGTGTTGGATTTTTATTCCAAATTTGTTTGATCTCTGGGGTAATTCTGTCAAGCCCAGGGATTTTTCTGTTATTCAGGTTAGTGATTACTTTGCCAACTTCTTTGCTTGTGAAAGGTGGTGTGTCGGGTGTTAATATCTACATTTATCTTCTCTCTGATTTCACTATGAATGTCGATCTTCATTTTTATTCTTTTCTACACACATTTTTTGAAATATAGTAGATGGTAGTTGCAGATCATTTGTATGTCATTTTGCAGTTTTCATGGTGGTCACAGCCTTCATTCTTCTTTATCTGTTACAGCTCTACTAGGTAAGAAACACCCAGGGTCTTTGCTAGCTCTAGTGCAGTATTCTCTCCAGGATTTCAATTTAGAATCTTATATTAGGTTTTTGTATTCTTTTTGTAGCTGTAAGTATTGTTTCTTGTAGATCAACTTTTGTGTATCCCCTTTAGTTTTTTGATACTTTTTTGTGAGCCTCAGTTCAGACAGAGTATCATTCCACCAGGAGACCAGTTTATTCTAGGCTCTGTATTTCGGTATAGCTATCTCACACATGTCTTTGAACGAAATCTCATAATTATTAATCTTTCTCAGCCTCTTCCGTTGAGAGTGAGGGAGTTTTATCCATAATGTATGTTCTCCATCTTTCCCAGTCTGCTCAGGCTGTGCAATATCTTGGTTCCTCTAGAATGTTGATTTCAAATGGTATATACTTATAGTCACTTACTGTAGTGTCATTTTCAACCTTCCAGTAGTGTATATGTTACTGTGAAAGACCGATATCTGGCAAATGTCGAGATTCTCCAGTGAATGTCAGCATTCACAGTTGTTTCATGTATGTACAAAATATTTGCTAAATATCATTATTTCTCACTTACACCAGCAAATGTCGACATTCGGCATGCACTGATGGTGAATGTTGAATAAAAATATTTTTACAACTGCATTTAGTCGTGGAACAGTTCTTTTTGCAATCAGTGTGTGTAGCCTTGCCTTCCACTTCTCGAATTAGTTGCGTCTGCTTCTCTTGGGAACAAATCTATCTAATCTAACATTGCATGCACCAACAAACCTTGCATAAGACTGACAAACAGCAGTGTTTGAGAGTGTTTGATAACAAATAGATGCGGCTTGTCGTTTTGACCTCTACCAAAGCTTATCTGTGCTTGTCAACATACACCGGCAATTGTTCGAACGTGTAATAATATAACCAAATATTTGGTCTTTGACCGACGTATTTTGTATGTGTCGACATTCACCGGAGAATACTGACATTCTCTAATTTTGGTCTTTCGCAGTGACATATTTATTTGTAAATGTTAGAGGAGTTAGCCGAGATGTCTATCCAACTTTTTCTTCTGCTTGATTCAAAAGTTGGAGGTGAGTAACAGTTGTTCAAGATGATATCTTTAGAAAGTTCCCGTTTTTTTGTCTCTATTAACTTGCACCTCCCCAAGTTGGGGAGTGCAAGTTAATAGAGAGGTTGAGGCGCACGTTTTAAACGTGTAAACATGTACGTGTGACGTTCGGCGCCGCTTTCCCGTAAGCCTAAAAGTTTGACAATGGTGTTTGGATAGTCGGTGGAATCACGCTCGACATTTCAAACACCATCGTCAAACTTTTAGGCTTACGGGAAAGCGGCGCCGAACGTCACACGTACATGTTTACACGTTTAAAACGTGCGCCTCAACCTCTCTATTAACTTGCACTCCCCAACTTGGGAGGTGCAAGTTAATAGAGACAAAAAAAACGGGAACTTTCTAAAGATATCATCTTGAACAACTGTTACTCACCTCCAACTTTTGAATCAAGCAGAAGAAAAAGTTGGATAGACATCTCGGCTAACTCCTCTAACATTTACAAATAAATATGTCACTGCGAAAGACCAAAATTAGAGAATGTCAGTATTCTCCGGTGAATGTCGACACATACAAAATACGTCGGTCAAAGACCAAATATTTGGTTATATTATTACACGTTCGAACAATTGCCGGTGTATGTTGACAAGCACAGATAAGCTTTGGTAGAGGTCAAAACGACAAGCCGCATCTATTTGTTATCAAACACTCTCAAACACTGCTGTTTGTCAGTCTTATGCAAGGTTTGTTGGTGCATGCAATGTTAGATTAGATAAGATTTGTTCCCAAGAGAAGCAGACGCAACTAATTCGAGAAGTGGAAGGCAAGGCTACACACACTGATTGCAAAAAGAACTGTTCCACGACTAAATGCAGTTGTAAAAATATTTTTATTCAACATTCACCATCAGTGCATGCCGAATGTCGACATTTGCTGGTGTAAGTGAGAAATAATGATATTTAGCAAATATTTTGTACATACATGAAACAACTGTGAATGCTGACATTCACTGGAGAATCTCGACATTTGCCAGATATCGGTCTTTCACAGTAACATATACACTACTGGAAGGTTGAAAATGACACTACAGTAAGTGACTATAAGTATATACCATNGGAACGGTTTTCAATAAACATTTACAGTGCTTAGCATTTGCCGATGATATTGTTATATTGGGAAGATCTAAAGAAGTAATTGAGGAGACATTTAAAATAATGGATGACGCAGCTATAGATAAAGGCTTAGCAGTTAACGATGAAAAAACAAAATATATGAAGTTAACAAAAAAAGAATGCCAGTGTCAAGGGGGCAAATTCTACATATAAAGGACCATAAATTCAAAAATGTGAATAAATTTCAATACTTAGGAACACAGTTAACGAAAAAGAATGAAATTGATGAGGAAATAAAAGTTATTATACATTAAGAAGAATTGTAACATCTAAAGAAATATCAAAATGCAGTAAGATTAGAATATATAAAACTATTATAATACCTGTAATCACGTATGGTTCCGAAACTTGGACACTGACAAGTAAACATGAACAGTTGAGAAGATTTGAAAGGAAAATTCTGAGAATAATATATGGACCAATGCAGGATAGAGGAGAGTGGAGAATTAGAAGTAATAAAGAACTCGAAGATTAATATGAAAATCCTGATATTGTAACAGAAATGAAGAGAGGGATTTCATTGGATTGGGCAATTAGAACCGGAGAGAAAAGTGTATCAGGTGTACAGAGAAAGGCCAGAGGGAAGACCAAGAAAGAGATGGGAAGAGGATGTGAAGATGATTTGAGAAAGATGGATATGAGTTGTTGGAAAGGGAAATCTCAAGAAAGAGAGGAATGGGTGAAAATCCTGGATGAGGCAAAAGTCCTTCAGGGACTATGAGTGCCAGAGAGAGAGAGAGACTGTAGTATTCTAATAGCAATGTAGTACAGTGGTGCCTCATATAACGTACGCCTCGAATAACGGACGCTGCGAACAACGGACTTTCCGTTCGGTAGTTATGTGAGACGAACAACATTTCTGCAAAAAAGTTGCGAATGATGTTTCCACTCTTTTACCGTTGCCAATGACAATCTACTATTTTTAGAATATATTATTAATATATTCTAAAAATAGTAGATTGTCATTGTACAGAGCTCCCGTTGGGATTCGGTTTCCTCCCTTGTTTATTACATACCGTACATCACCTCAGTGCAGGGTATTTACATTTATTCAAGTGTTGTGCAAATCATGGCTTCTAAAAAAACAGAGAGGTGATTTCAATTGAAACAAAACAAGAAATCATCAGGAGTGAAAGTTGACAAGGATTCTTTGTCAAATGGGGAGAGGTTCAGGAGTTTACAAACACTCATTATCCAAACAGAGCTGAGGCCAACAGGATCAGTGATCTCTACAATGACACTCTTGTCTGTCATTTCTGACAGGTGTTGAAGAAGAGAGAGAAACAGATCACCTTGGACATGTTTTTCAAGAAGCCAGCTGCCAAAAAAACAAAGGATGGAACAAGAGGAGTGACCCTGCAAGTTCCGGTAGCTTCTCCAGAATCTGACTCAGATTAAAAACCAATAAAAAGAGACCCGCTGCAATGTGTAAAAAGTCTGAATCTGTGTGAAAGTGTTTCTCCACCTCCTCCTCACAACATCTGACTACCTGGTATAATTGGTGACTGCTCCATTTTCATTTTTTTTATGGTGCAGTACAGTTATTTTATGCTGCAGAACAAATTATATGTTTTAACATGTATTTCTATGGGAAAATGCATTTCGTATAACGGACTTTTCACTTAACAAACGTTAAGTGAAAAGTCCGTTATACGAAATGCATGATTTCGCAACAGTTATTACATGTGTAAGAGCAATGTATGAAAACAGCAAAGCATCGACATACTTTGCTGTTTTCATACATTGCTCTTACACATCTAATAACTGTAGTTTACTTCTCATTCCAGTTTCTCCCTATTCATTCCGCTGATCTATAAAAACATACTATAAAGACTGGTGTTTGAATGTTTGAAGGGAAGGGGTGCGAAGATATGGTTCACATTGCACTCGGCTTCTCAACTCTGTCGACCAACACTCGTGCACCTGGAACGGATTAAGTATGTTATACGAGGCACCACTGTATTATGGTATAGAGAAAAAATTAGCATACTGTTCATTGATGATAAATGAACCATACATAAATATATCCTCATTTAGCTTTGATTTTCATTGTACTGTACCAAAAGCAGTCACAACACCAACTTCTTGAACATATAAATTATGCATCTTAAATTCTTGTTTTTAATGATTAAATTTCCTAAATAGTTAATTTAAACTGGGTTTGTGTTAAGTGACAAACTGGAATAAAAATATATTACTGTACCACAGTCTTGTAATTTTATTTGTAAATAATGAGGAAAAAATTAATTTAAAAAATTTTCAACGTTTAATATAAAAACATCAACTTTTGAATGTACAAGATAACCTCTCTCGATAAAAAGTTTGTGGAATGCAAACATAATCCTTATTCATCTATGAGCATTTATTTTTCCAAGTATTAATGATTTTTTTTCCAGGAGTAATTAATATCGAATAAATGTAAAAATAATTTTACTTCTTTAGAGTGGGATCGGCTATACTCGAACTCTTGTCGCAGGTAAAAGACACGGTCAGTGCGTATCTTGTCCCGCTTGTCACCTTTTCTACTCTGTGGGGATTCTCCGCACCTGAAGTAAATGCTGACACACGGCCTGAAAAGAGATGTTTTTGTTAAAACTAGATTATTAGAGTATTTCTCATTATGTGACCTCATCTGTATGATTTTCTGTATAAATTGCCATTTAAGGTTCTCTACCTTTGCTGAGTTGCACAAAAATGATCACAAAAGTAACCATTATCTGGTCTGTTTGATTCCAGATTACAAAATCCAATGATTCTATTGTGATTCTAAAGTATATTAAAATGGTGACAGTTAAATAGTTTTTTAAAGCAGATGGGCCTAAAAAATAAGATTGATTAGTAGTTGGAACTTGTGCAACCAAAAATCAAATACTCTGTTGGGACATTTGTTCCAACAGAGTATTTGATTAGTAGTTGTTCTGGTTGTTCATTCCAGAACAATTATGCAATGTGTATGTGCTTGAACACAAAGGTGAGCAATCACAATTCACTCCACACACCTTCAAGATTAGAAACAAGTATCTGAAGCTGTTCCTTGCTCTGTGCTATTAGCACAATGATTCTATTGGAATTGGCATGTGCAGATGACATTTAATTCTCATTCCACACTTGGGCACTCTCTGGATCTCCTCATTCGTGCATCCATGAACACATAAGACAACCAGTGAGACATAACAATCCTTGCCTTATATCTTCCTAAATTATGAACCTTCAGACACTTTACCATCTAAGTATCCACATGCTTTGCTGTTTTCATACATTGCTCTTACACATTAATAACTGTAGTTTACTTCTCATTCCAGTTTCTCCCTATTCATTCTGCTGATCTATAAAAAGCATACTATAAACACTAGTGTTTGAAGGGAAGGGGTGCGAAGATATGGTTCACGTTGCACTTGGCTTCTCAACTCTGTCGACCAACACTCGTGCAAACACTTTTCCGAGTGTGCTCGACAAATTTATGCCACAGAAGTAATTGCAGTCTGCCCTTTTATGTTGGAACAATCAGAGCATGTCTCCAATCACATGGCATCGTGCTCATATCCCAACATGAAGAATGGATACCCCAACTCTACAATTTATTTTTCCCTCCATATTTTGGTCTGGATGGTATGGTTACTGAAGTGCTAATTAAAAGATTTACCATTTCACATTCTCCCTTCTTATTGCATTCCTAACCTAACTCAGTGCTACATCCATTACTATTTGATTATCTTCATTTAGCATGAATAGAGGAACAGTTGCAGAGATATCTACACTGCCCCTCAACAGGTTCTCAAAATATTCACACCACCACAATTCATCCCACATTAGCTCACCATTTACCACATATGCAGCTTCTTGTTTCTTCACTTTGCACTCATTCTCACTCACACTACATATGTATGCAGCCTTTTTCTCTTTCACCACACTGTCCCTCTCTCAAGATCCACTCTTGTTATACTATACAAGATTGGAGGAGGTTTGGAAGCATTTCCACTTTCCACATGCTCTCTATACTCATAAGAGGAAAACAATCTTCAGTTGCTCCTTCGATACTATTAAGTAATAGTCTGAGTCACAGTAAACACTTAGATTGAAAGATGCAGTGGTGGATACATCATTATACTCTTTTGATATTTCGTATGATTTTCCTATGTGGAAAAAAGGTGTTGACACTTATAGGTCTCTTTTCACTCAGGACTCAACCAATGGTTCACCCGGGAATCACCAGACTCAGAATTCTCTGACATCCACCCATCCATTCATATCTTGTTATAAGCGAGACCCTCATGAACGTGTGATTATCTAAGATGTCTCTCAACTTTTTACAACACCTCTGGGGCATACACAATTTCACTTTGCATTGAAGTGCACCCACATCAGAATGACACTCTTTTATTTACTTGCTCTATCTCTTGCACACAAGACCAGTTGAATACATTCTTACACTCCTTGCCTTTCACTCATACAAAGAACATTAACTTATTTTCAGCTATTTCTCTTATTAATTCCTTTACCTTTTGCTCCTCTTACATTCCGCACACCCAAACGACATTCACACTTCCACTTTCTTTCTGCCTATTCTGGTCCTGTCAATTCATGTTTGATGGAGGACAACTCCAAGTCAGGACCCCCACCGCCTTTCTCTTGTTAAAAAAAGGCAAAAGGAGAGTTTTTACATGGGAGTATTAGCCTCATGCACAATCCCTAGTGTGGAGGACAACTGATCCCATCTTTGAACTCTGGCTCCTATCCCCAGCATGGGACCCATTGACATAGTTCACAGTCTCTGTAGGGCATGCAAGCCTGCTCATATCAAGGTGGGGATCTTGGAGCAGGCACAATAAATACTTCAAAAGCGTTAATTAGAAAAACTAGTCCTTTAGAGTCGGAAATTATAGAATATGCATGCTACATAGGTTTAGCCCTTAAAATAAGAACATTGCTATTGAAAATTTGCAAAATACTGCATCTATTACACAATCAATTTTGGTTTACATTAAAATTAGACTAAGAAAGTGATAGAGAAGCCCACTTTTTTGACAGTCATATAGCTACAACCTAATCTATAACCTACCTTCCTCTCTTCAACATCTAATGACCCCCGCATACTTATAAAATAGTGCCCTAAATGCCACTAATTCAAAGTGTTTACCCATTGCTCTAGCACTGAAGGTGCATTGTGAATTACAGCTGTGTGTTTTATACATTGTAACTATATGCTATAGCTACATTAATAAACAGGCTAAACCACACAATACAAAAACCCAATAACTGGAGCTGTAAATACAACAGCAAAAAATGTACTGCAGTTGACTTTGACTCCAAATTGAGCCAGACTTATAAAATTGTAGCCAAAAAAGTCAAAGCCAATTTAGCATATGAAAGCAGCCATTAGTAAAGACATAATTAGTAACCAATGATGCCAGACACACAAAATATACTCCATACTGCTGATCCTTTGCCTCAGAAATCAATTTTTCAAGCCTGAGCACAAATATATTCCAAATAGCAATATACCTTGTTTGCTTGCATACTTAGGTTAACAACAAAAATGGGATGAAACCAAAATCGTAAATTGCACATATGATGGCAAACTTGAAACCCTTAAGGGAATTACATTAACAGTATGGCAGTTGCTACTAGAAACTTATTAAATGATCTCATTCTTTTAAGATCATCTGAATTGAATAGATAATTTAATTATTTACTTCTTGTTAAGTTCATAAACACACATTGCATTATATACTTGCTATATCTTATTTTAATCATTTATCACAAGTGAATAAAAATTTTACAAAACCATCTTTGTATTCTATTTCTAAATGTCTTCAGACAAATAATATGCTATTTTTCACACACACAGTGTTGAAAGTAAATTTTTATGCTTAATATTAACCCTTTTAAGGCCATGACATTTCACTATTCATTGTTTGACAATGATCACTGCAAACTTTACTCACTCAAGGTCATTTCACTTATATCATTTAAAAATTCACAAAAAATCCACATATATATGTTACTTTGTTGTTTATGGTAGTAAAATTTATTTTCTAGCATAAAAAATTTCTCCCAAAGAAAATATGTTAAAAATGACAGTTTGATTATTATTTTATAATTTACACAATTCGATCATAGATAAAATTTTTCGATTATACAGTTCATTTCCATGAGTAACCCTGTACAAATGGCCATTTTGTTCTGAACATTAAAACAAACAGTTTTTTCACACACAATCAAAATTTTTTAAAGCAAGAAATTTCTTAAAATAACATTTAATCTAGTAGTATGTATGTGAAACACAGTGTACAGAATAACCTATAGTAATGTAGTGCCATCTATGAATGGAATGTTTTATGAGAATCGTAAATTCTCAGTTTGACGATAAATCGTCAAGCGATTTGTGTCATTAATTATCTATTTGACGATATATTGGCAAATGATTGCAAATGGGTTAATGCAAATCTGCATCTCATCATCAAAGTCAATAAATAATTCATTAATAAAATGAATTCATCTGATGAAAAAAGTTGTAATTAAATTGTAAAATGCATAATTTATCGTAGAGATAATGTTTTACATGTTGGAGAATTATGTTCAAAATTGGAAACTACCAAAATGTACAACAACATTTTAATAAATTGTATTTTATTACATACTAAAATATCGACTCACCGGCTTTCGGTTCCACCGTCATGTTTAAGTCCTTTCCGACAAACACGAAACGTCCTCCCGTGAAGTCCTTGTTGTAATCATTCAAGTAGATTAATGACGTGTAGTGAAAGGACGGATACGTTTCCTACGGCAAATTTGAAAAAGTATATAAATGCCAGTAAATATTATGTAAATGTTATTAAATTAGCAATCAATACTTTAACAATTCGTATATAGATTGAAACACTATTAAATGTATGATAAAGGATAAGTCATTTACTAATTTATACAAAATGGCAGATTTTGATTAAACTAAATTCTTGTAATATTTTAAATATTCAGGATATTTCAAAAAATGCTAATTTTGCAGACAATTATCTCCTTTCATCATTTTCCAGCTAAGGAGTACAGTAAAAGAACTTGTTTGTACTAGCAAAACCAAGTTATTGACAAACAATTAAAAATATGATTGCAACAATAATAGTAGAATCTGATCTCCAAAGATCATACATAGCCAAACGATTGCCTTAAATACTTGATTATAAATCCACTATTTTTAATAATTAATACTAAGTACAGTAATTTGCTACTAGAGGTAGATGGTACCTAATGATTACATCTAGTAGCAAATAAAATAACTTCATTGCAGTGCTTTCTTGCTAATACAAATTCCACTTAATTCTAATTAAATTTGTTCATTTTACCTCTAAATGTTCCCTCGACACATTTAACACCCGAGCCAAAACCGAGAGGACCAGGCAATCCCCTTGGCTAGTGGTCACTGCCGAGAGCGTATTGTTCACCATCCAGGCACAAGTGGAGCCATCATTACAGACCTCTGGGTCTGTACCATTTCAAAGTGCCTGGGTGAGGAACATTTGGTATCACGGTAGGTTTCTTTTCAATTGTAGGTTTTGCTGCAATAAATAAGTGATTTCAAAATGAAAGCAAACAATAATATCACCTTTACATTCACACATGTACAATTTTATAGAATTAAAAGCTAGTGGCTTTCTTTCTTTGGTAATTCTTTCTTTCTTCTTTCTTTCATTTAATTAGGTTTCTAATGGAAACCTAATTAAATGTACAATTTTTGTTTGATTCCAACAAATCCTTGTTGGTTTGCTAATTTTTATGGCAATAATCCTTTACAATAATTAGTTCAGATTAGCAAAAGTATACTGCATTAACAGTTATTTCCTTAAGATTTGAAACTGTTAATGCTGCTTTTTTAGCATAAGCAGACTTCAGTAGAAACGTATAAGTTTTTTCCCTGATTTTTTAATATCATGAAAACTCGTGAAAAAGTTGTGGAAAAAAAATTTGGCATTATTTGATACTTTACTATACAATAAATGCACTGATACTTTTAGTGACATCCACCGTGTGTATTTAAATTATTTTCTTTTAGTAAGTTTATTTGAAACCATGATAGAATACAGCACAATACAGCGTAAACCTCATACTAAATATCTTATAAAATATTTGGGCTGCAATTTGAAAAAATTGTAGACCTATAAATTCCCACTGTTGTCTGTCCTTCCTTAATCTCGAGAACAGAGTTAGATACATGAAATTGAGACCAAATATGGAATATGGCAGGAGGCTCCAATTAACTATATACAGTCGACCCCCCTATAAGATATAGATACGTTCCATTCTTTAGGAATCCGATTTCTTATGAATCCTTCCAATCACACCCCAACACGTGTCAAGTTTACGGACTACGGCTGTTTGAATTTTCTTCCATAAAANTAACGTTGTCCTCAACAAAAAACATTATCTTATTGATTTCTTCTAATATATCTTGAAGATCGATTCCTTTGGGACAATATATGTTAATTATGAGCAGTTTAGTGTCCAGTTCATAAATTTTACAGCAGGTAATATATTGGTTGCTATGATTTTTGTGGAATAAAATAGGTATGTTCTTATTTTCCAGAATAATAACGCTCCACAGGTATTCATTAGATCCCTGAAGTATTACACTTTTAGTGGGTAAACAGTAGATTGCAGTAACTACAGAGGAATAACTTTACTGAATGTAGTTTATAAAATTTTTTCAAAAATAATAGCAAAAAGGTTGGCAGTATACATGGAAAAAAACAGTGGGAGATTATCAATGCGATTTTAGAAAAAACAGATTTCTTCACTAAGACTGATTCTAGAGAAATGATGTGAATATAATGTTGAGATACACCAACTTCTTGTACAAAATTATGATTGTATAAGAAAGAAAGATTGAGTGTGTCTACAAGAATTGAGAATCCCTTAAAAACTTAACTTTAGGAAAGACTGAGGGTATGGTTAAGATCCAGGTATATATTTCAAGAACATTTGCAATAAAAAAGGGCTTAAGCAGGAAGATGCACTTTCTACAGTTTTATTTAACTTGGTATTAGAAGTAGTAATGAGAAAAGTATATGAAGAAATGAATGTGGATGCAGGTGGAACGGTTTTCAATAAACATTTACAGTGCTTAGCATTTGCCGACGATATTGTTATATTGGGAAGATCTAAAGAAGTAATTGAGGAGACATTTAAAATAATGGATGACGCAGCTATAGATAAAGGCTTAGCAGTTAACGATGAAAAAACAAAATATATGAAGTTAACAAAAAAAGAATGCCAGTGTCAAGGGGGCAAATTCTACATATAAAGGACCATAAATTCAAAAATGTGAATAAATTTCAATACTTAGGAACACAGTTAACGAAAAAGAATGAAATTGATGAGGAAATAAAAGTTATTATACATTAAGAAGAATTGTAACATCTAAAGAAATATCAAAATGCAGTAAGATTAGAATATATAAAACTATTATAATACCTGTAATCACGTATGGTTCCGAAACTTGGACACTGACAAGTAAACATGAACAGTTGAGAAGATTTGAAAGGAAAATTCTGAGAATAATATATGGACCAATGCAGGATAGAGGAGAGTGGAGAATTAGAAGTAATAAAGAACTCGAAGATTAATATGAAAATCCTGATATTGTAACAGAAATGAAGAGAGGGATTTCATTGGATTGGGCAATTAGAACCGGAGAGAAAAGTGTATCAGGTGTACAGAGAAAGGCCAGAGGGAAGACCAAGAAAGAGATGGGAAGAGGATGTGAAGATGATTTGAGAAAGATGGATATGAGTTGTTGGAAAGGGAAATCTCAAGAAAGAGAGGAATGGGTGAAAATCCTGGATGAGGCAAAAGTCCTTCAGGGACTATGAGTGCCAGAGAGAGAGAGAGACTGTAGTATTCTAATAGCAATGTAGTACAGTGGTGCCTCATATAACGTACGCCTCGAATAACGGACGCTGCGAACAACGGACTTTCCGTTCGGTAGTTATGTGAGACGAACAACATTTCTGCAAAAAAGTTGCGAATGATGTTTCCACTCTTTTACCGTTGCCAATGACAATCTACTATTTTTAGAATATATTATTAATATATTCTAAAAATAGTAGAGGCAACGGCAAAAGAGTGGAAACATCATTCGCAACTTTTTTGCAGAAATGTTGTTCGTCTCACATAACTACCGAACGGAAAGTCCGTTGTTCGCAGCGTCCGTTATTCGAGGCGTACGTTATATGAGGCACCACTGTACTACATTGCTATTAGAATACTACAGTCTCTCTCTCTCTCTGGCACTCATAGTCCCTGAAGGACTTTTGCCTCATCCAGGATTTTCACCCATTCCTCTCTTTCTTGAGATTTCCCTTTCCAACAACTCATATCCATCTTTCTCAAATCATCTTCACATCCTCTTCCCATCTCTTTCTTGGTCTTCCCTCTGGCCTTTCTCTGTACACCTGATACACTTTTCTCTCCGGTTCTAATTGCCCAATCCAATGAAATCCCTCTCTTCATTTCTGTTACAATATCAGGATTTTCATATTAATCTTCGAGTTCTTTATTACTTCTAATTCTCCACTCTCCTCTATCCTGCATTGGTCCATATATTATTCTCAGAATTTTCCTTTCAAATCTTCTCAACTGTTCATGTTTACTTGTCAGTGTCCAAGTTTCGGAACCATACGTGATTACAGGTATTATAATAGTTTTATATATTCTAATCTTACTGCATTTTGATATTTCTTTAGATGTTACAATTCTTCTTAATGTATAATAACTTTTATTTCCTCATCAATTTCATTCTTTTTCGTTAACTGTGTTCCTAAGTATTGAAATTTATTCACATTTTTGAATTTATGGTCCTTTATATGTAGAATTTGCCCCCTTGACACTGGCATTCTTTTTTTGTTAACTTCATATATTTTGTTTTTTCATCGTTAACTGCTAAGCCTTTATCTATAGCTGCGTCATCCATTATTTTAAATGTCTCCTCAATTACTTCTTTAGATCTTCCCAATATAACAATATCATCGGCAAATGCTAAGCACTGTAAATGTTTATTGAAAACCGTTCCACCTGCATCCACATTCATTTCTTCATATACTTTTCTCATTACTACTTCTAATACCAAGTTAAATAAAACTGTAGAAAGTGCATCTTCCTGCTTAAGCCCTTTTTTTATTGCAAATGTTCTTGAAATATATACCTGGATCTTAACCATACCCTCAGTCTTTCCTAAAGTTAAGTTTTTAAGGGATTCTCAATTCTTGTAGACACACTCAATCTTTCTTTCTTATACAATCATAATTTTGTACAAGAAGTTGGTGTATCTCAACATTATATTCACATCATTTCTCTAGAATCAGTCTTAGTGAAGAAATCTGTTTTTTCTAAAATCGCATTGATAATCTCCCACTGTTTTTTTCCATGTATACTGCCAACCTTTTTGCTATTATTTTTGAAAAAATTTTATAAACTACATTCAGTAAAGTTATTCCTCTGTAGTTACTGCAATCTACTGTTTACCCACTAAAAGTGTAATACTTCAGGGATCTAATGAATACCTGTGGAGCGTTATTATTCTGGAAAATAAGAACATACCTATTTTATTCCACAAAAATCATAGCAACCAATATATTACCTGCTGTAAAATTTATGAACTGGACACTAAACTGCTCATAATTAACATATATTGTCCCAAAGGAATCGATCTTCAAGATATATTAGAAGAAATCAATAAGATAATGTTTTTTGTTGAGGACAACGTTAATTATTCTTGCTGGGAATATTAGAGAGGTTGAGGCGCACATTTTAAACGTGTAAACGTGTACGTGTGACGTTCGGCGCCGCTTTCCCGTAAGCCTAAAAGTTTGACGATGGTGTTTGAAATGTCGAGCGTGATTCCACCGACTATCCAAACACCATTGTCAAACTTTTAGGCTTACGGGAAAGCGGCGCCGAACGTCACACGTACACGTTTACACGTTTAAAATGTGCGCCTCAACCTCTCTAATATTCCCAGCAAGAATAATTAACGTTGTCCTCAACAAAAAACATTATCTTATTGATTTCTTCTAATATATCTTGAAGATCGATTCCTTTGGGACAATATATGTTAATTATGAGCAGTTTAGTGTCCAGTTCATAAATTTTACAGCAGGTAATATATTGGTTGCTATGATTTTTGTGGAATAAAATAGGTATGTTCTTATTTTCCAGAATAATAACGCTCCACAGGTATTCATTAGATCCCTGAAGTATTACACTTTTAGTGGGTAAACAGTAGATTGCAGTAACTACAGAGGAATAACTTTACTGAATGTAGTTTATAAAATTTTTTCAAAAATAATAGCAAAAAGGTTGGCAGTATACATGGAAAAAAACAGTGGGAGATTATCAATGCGATTTTAGAAAAAACAGATTTCTTCACTAAGACTGATTCTAGAGAAATGATGTGAATATAAATGTTGAGATACACCAACTTCTTGTACAAAATTATGATTGTATAAGAAAGAAAGATTGAGTGTGTCTACAAGAATTGAGAATCCCTTAAAAACTTAACTTTAGGAAAGACTGAGGGTATGGTTAAGATCCAGGTATATATTTCAAGAACATTTGCAATAAAAAAGGGCTTAAGCAGGAAGATGCACTTTCTACAGTTTTATTTAACTTGGTATTAGAAGTAGTAATGAGAAAAGTATATGAAGAAATGAATGTGGATGCAGGTGGAACGGTTTTCAATAAACATTTACAGTGCTTAGCATTTGCCGACGATATTGTTATATTGGGAAGATCTAAAGAAGTAATTGAGGAGACATTTAAAATAATGGATGACGCAGCTATAGATAAAGGCTTAGCAGTTAACGATGAAAAAACAAAATATATGAAGTTAACAAAAAAAGAATGCCAGTGTCAAGGGGGCAAATTCTACATATAAAGGACCATAAATTCAAAAATGTGAATAAATTTCAATACTTAGGAACACAGTTAACGAAAAAGAATGAAATTGATGAGGAAATAAAAGTTATTATACATTAAGAAGAATTGTAACATCTAAAGAAATATCAAAATGCAGTAAGATTAGAATATATAAAACTATTATAATACCTGTAATCACGTATGGTTCCGAAACTTGGACACTGACAAGTAAACATGAACAGTTGAGAAGATTTGAAAGGAAAATTCTGAGAATAATATATGGACCAATGCAGGATAGAGGAGAGTGGAGAATTAGAAGTAATAAAGAACTCGAAGATTAATATGAAAATCCTGATATTGTAACAGAAATGAAGAGAGGGATTTCATTGGATTGGGCAATTAGAACCGGAGAGAAAAGTGTATCAGGTGTACAGAGAAAGGCCAGAGGGAAGACCAAGAAAGAGATGGGAAGAGGATGTGAAGATGATTTGAGAAAGATGGATATGAGTTGTTGGAAAGGGAAATCTCAAGAAAGAGAGGAATGGGTGAAAATCCTGGATGAGGCAAAAGTCCTTCAGGGACTATGAGTGCCAGAGAGAGAGAGAGACTGTGAAAGACC